>NC_045800.1:80223795-80446295 GCF_009873245.2 Balaenoptera musculus
GATATTAGACATCAATCCTGATAACCAAATATTAAAGATTCTCTTTAAAAAAGACTGAACATGTTTACAGGTTTGAATTAGGCTAAAAGGTCTTGCAGTGGCTTTTCACGCCCCTTCAAATTGGAATGGAACTACTGTACTTTGCCATTTTTCTATAAATCAGTATTTTTTTTTAATTTTGATATAATACATTGTGTGAAAAAAGAAAATGGCTAATAAACTGTATTAAATCTTAAACAATGTGTAAAGATTGTACTTAGCCAGTTCAAAGTGTATATTTATTCATAATGAATTATAACAGTTATATTTTTGTGTTTTCTTGTAAATGTTTCTTTTTCCTTAAATACAGATAATTCATTTGTATTGCTTATTTTATTATGAGCTACAACAAGAGGACTTCAGGAACAAGTAAACTTTATTGGTATGGTTCAAGGCTGTTGCTATGAACTGTCTCAAAAGGATGGCTGTTATTTTAAGTATAAATAGCTAATCGGGGTGGTAGGCCTATAAAAATTAAATGCCTTGTATAAAATCCAAAATGAACGCAAAATTGTTTTCACCTGTATTGACTTTATGTTGTATGGTTCCAATCTCTGTTCTGTTTGGCACTTGTATTTAATTCTACACCTTTGTAAGACATTTGTATATTGCGGATGTGTTCATTCAAGCTATTTAATACCTGGCACTGTTAATACACAGTACTTTACTGTACAGACTGTTTTACTGTTTTAATTGTAGTTCTGTGTACTTTTTTTGGACGGGGCTGGCATGTTTTATTTGTTTTCTGGCAATACGACGTGAGAATTTCGAAGCGTTTTGTTGTAGATGCTAACGTGTCAGAATCCTTTACATTCAACTTTTCTAAGAAAAGCATTTTCAGTCTTGCAGTGTGTGCTTACAGTAACTAATTTTGTTGAAAATGGTTTCAAGTTATTCAGATTTGTACAGGACTGTAAAGATTTGTTGACAGCAAAACATTGAAGAAAAGCTTATAGAATAAAAGCTATAAAGTATATATTAGGATCTGCAAACAATGAAGAATTATGTAATATATTGTACAAATGTAAGCAAAGGCTCTGAAATAAAATGCCATAGTTTGTGAATCCTTGATTTTGTTTCTAAAAGATTAAGTAATTTTAGTTCATTTCTGTCTCTGATGCCTGACCGAAACACATATCTCCAGCATGTATTATCAGAAAGGGTAAAATTGACATCCAAAAAAGGGAATATTCTGCCTATAGGAATTAAAAGTCCATTAGCCAGATTTATGTACAGGATTTGTCAGGCATTCTTATATCTTTGCATACACAATCTAGCTTGAGTCTGAAGATGAATACTTCTGACTTGGAGGTTTGTCTAAAGAAGAAAACCAAGATTTTTTTCTTTAATGCTTGAAACCATTACTAGCGGCTTTTTTTTTTTTTTCCTTTTATTTCTTTTCTTTTTTTTTTTTTTTTTTTGGACCTTTGTGGCTCTCTTACACTTTCAGTGCACTCTACCCCACTGCACTGTGGAATCATCTGGGTATTGTTAAAACAGTAGTCAATACTCCAGCCCCACCCTCAGTCATATTTAATTGGTCTGGGATGGTACCTGGATGCTGGTCTTTTTTTAAAGGTGGCCAGTGATCTTAATACTCATCTGGGTTGAGAACCAACCACTGCATCCCTCCAAACCTTTAAAATCAATAATTAGGTTTTCTGCCCCGTTTAATGAACTTCCCACCAAGAGAAAATTTTTTCTTTAAAATAAAAAGGAAACTTTTTAAGGCCTAAAAAGGCCCAAATGTGTATTTTTGATGCACCTTTTTGATGACCCTTTATTTTCACAGAAATCAGTTTAACGTTTAAGGGATGAGTTTTAAAATGTATAGAACAGTGCTTCTCAAAATGAGGTCCTAGAATACTGGTCCCTGGAAATGCTCTGGGAATTTATTACCAAATATATTTTGGAAATGCTATATATAGCACATCCCCTTCTTAAGAGTTTCAGTGTTTGCATGTTAAAAACTTTAAGTAGTTTTTTTAAGGAAGTGTTTTCATTTAACCTACTGCTTTTAGACTTACCTGATCATGAAACCCTGTTTTTCAAGGAACTCCCAATATCACCTACTTGTTGCTTTACAGAAACAGTGCTCTAAAGGAGAGTGATTCCAAACTTTGTTGGAGTTGAGGTTTATACCCTTGGGCTTTTCTGCCTATTTCTCCCTTCCTCCCAGCTTCTCCGGAGAGTTTGAGAATTTCATGGCATTACTAGAATTTGACTTAAGTCTTTCCCTGGTCCCCTAAACTACATTTTATCAAACTAGTTTACAATCTCTGATAAAATTAAGATGGTACTTTTTTTTACAGTGTTCTCCAAAACCTTTTTTTTATTCCTACTGAAATAACCTGAGGGTGAGGTCTTGTTAATTTTAATAACCTGGGAAGGTTGGGGACGGTGGACCAGATTCCAGAAACCCCTAACATTTTTTACAAAATGTATTTGTATTTTTTTTAATGAAAAGAGCCCCTATAAGTTTAAGAAACTCTTCAAAGGGGTTAGTGATCTCTAAATGGTTGGAAAGCAGTTCTTAAGAACAGTGGGAATCATTTTTAAACTATCTCCAACCACAGTCTCTTTCATACTTATCACCTTTTCCTCTAGAAGTGTGTGCTGCCTTTCATTCTTTGTGAGTCCATTTCTTCACCTTTCGTTTTAATTTTAACCTGCTATTTAGGGATTTTTGTCTAATGTCATATGATGGGTTTTGTATGTGTAAGATGTAAACCCCACGGAGGAATAGTTTCATGGTTTAGTTGTGGAAGTAATAGATATATAAGAGATCATAAAATTAAGCACTAAATTGTATGGGCAGGGAAAACACATGCATTAGAGTTTAAAGAGGGCAGTGTATGAGCACGCAAGGAATGTGATGACTGATGTGATGGTGACATAGAGGAGATGGCAAACCTTAGCATTTAACTGAGATTCATCTGGAAATGGAATGCATAGGCTAGAGTGGAGAAAGGCCAGATTCAATGACATTGCGGTGTTCCAGAGAGGAAGTGATTCTTGGAATAATGGTAGGGAGAGTGAGGAAGGAATCTGATTGGAAGACATGCTGAAAGAAAAATGAGTAGAATGTCTTCATTGGACGGTATAGGATAGATGGAGCTGCTAGAGTTGCAAACATGGACAGTTGAGTTTTTCTCATTGTGTGATACACAAGCCAAAATAAGGGACTCAAAACCAGTGCCAAGCAGTTGAATATTGTTTTTCCATCACATTATCTGATGTGGACTGTAAAAAAGATCACATATATTCCCAGTGACTTCTATTAAGCAGCTCTCCAAAATTAGCAAATCTGTTCCCATAGATTCAAAGTCAAGTTTGATTTTACCACCAAAACTACTGATTCAGTGATTTATCTAATGATAATCTAATATTTTTTATTGCTTAAAAGTCAATTTACCATATATTCACTAGGTACGGTGAATGGGGATACAGAGCACAGGCTGAATAAGACAACCATTTACATCTAGAGAGACTGTTGTATCTCTACTGTAAATAGTTGGGAAATTTTCCTAAGTGAGCTGGGCCTTGAAGGATGGGTACAATTTTGCAGGTGAAAATGAGGGGTAAAGAGGGGGGCGACTGTGGGGGAAGGAATAAAAAGAATAAGAAGGAATGACAAAAGGTGAAGGAATAAAGAGGTGGTGGAAAAAAGCGGGCTTTGCGAAGGTAGGCCAAGAAAACAGCATAGTTTCGAGAGCCGAGAGCCCCTTTTCTTGGTAGAATAGAGCGGAGCAGGTTACAGCTGTGGTCTCTATTTGTTTTTAACTTTATTTTGAAATAATGTCAAATTTCAGAAAAGTTGCAAGAGCAGTACAAAGGAGTCCCATGTATCCTTCAACCGGTTCACCAGTTGTTAATACCGTGTGACATACATCCCTGTAACTTCATTTCCGGACAAACCTCCCTCCTTCCTCTTCGACAACTCAGGGGTTTTCCTAAGTGTTTTCCCTTTGCTTGGACTGACACCCCAGTCCCAGCCTGGCTGATTCTTATTCGTACTTAAGGCCTCAACTACCCTCGGAAGACTTACCCCCCAAGACTAGGTCTCAGACAGAGGTACAAACTGGTCCGGAAGCCTGGGCTCGGCTCCTCCGCCCGCCGTCTCCGCCCCCATGCACGCCGCCTCCGCCCCCATGCCCGCTGTCTCGCCCCCCAAGCCCGCCGTCTTCGCCCCCATGCCCACCGTCTCCGCCCCCCAGGGCGTCCGCCGAGACTCCCGGGGCGGAAGGGGCGTGGCTCCGAGAGCTGAGTGGCCGGGACCCGGAAGTGCGGGCTCACGTGCTGCCGCCCTCTCGGAGGCCTCGGATAAGAATGGCCCTGGAAGAGAAGAGCAAACGGAAGAAAAAGCGGAGTGCGCGGGAGAGGTGAGTGGCGCGTGGCTCGTCTGCCTGGGCCGGAGTATGCGTTCGGGAGCTCGGGGCGCGACGGGTGGGGCGTGGCATCGTGTCGCTGAGTCTCTGATGTCCGTGTCTAGAGAGAACCCGGAGGACGGCGCTTGTGGGAATCTGGCAGGAGACTATGAGGTTGGACAAGTCGCCAGTAGTTTATTCCACGGCAAGCGGCCCTCCAGAGGCAGCACGGGTCGGCTGGCTTCCCTCTTCGGCTCTTTGGAGCCTCAGCTTCAACCCATGTATGTGCCTGTGCCTGAAGTAAGTCATTGCGTTCTACCCCGAATGGCCCATTAGAACAACTTTAGAAGCAAGCAACCTACCTTGCCGGGCATGCTTTCTAAAGTGGGGCAGATAAGGATCAATTTTAAGTAAACTTTCATTACTGGACATACCAGTGAGAGAGAAAAGATGCTACTTTAGAAAGACCACTAAATTATTAAGAAGGATGAGGTCTGAAACATACCTTCAAACTTTTAAAAGGAAACCACCAAAAAAAGGAAACGGGATGAGGAGGAAGAAAGTTCATCCCAAATCCAAAGACCGCTTTTGCAAGAACCTGCGAAAAAAATGAAATTGAAGAAGAAACTTTCTGATGCAGACCGAAAGTTGGCAAACAGGTTGGTAAAATTTCTCTCCTAGTTGATGTTAAAGAAGTTAGATGGTAAAGAAATTAACATTCTTATACCAGCAATGTTCATTTTAAATTTTTTTCTCACTTCATAGTTATAATTTTAAAATTTTTATTATGGAAAGTCACATACATATTGAAAAGTTGAAAAGGATAAGGAACCCCATGTACCCAGCATCAGCAGTTATTAATAATTGGCAAATCTTGTTTCATCTTTACCCTATTCATTTCCCCCTCATTATTTGGAAGCAAACCTAAGACTTAGGTTTCATCTATAAATATTTCAGCATGTATGGAAAAGATGAGTTTGGTTTTCTTAAACTTATTCAGTCAGAGATCAAATTTCCCCCATTAGTTTAATTTTTTTTAAAAAACAGTTTATTTGAATTGAGATCCATATAGCAGTACCATTATAGGTTCCTCGTTAACTTTCCTCAGCCTGTCAGGCCACTGTCTTCATGCCCTTTATCTCTCTGTTCTGTCTTGGCAGGTGATCTTGTTACCTATTCTGAGAATTTTTTTTTTTTTTTGGCTGCGCCAGGGAGCTTGCGGGATCTTAGTTTCCTGACCAGGGATTGAACCTGGGCCCCCGACAGTGAAAGCCTGGAATCCTAACCACTGGACAGCCAGGGAATTCCCCTGAGAGTTATTTTTTTTTAATTGCTAACAGTTGTGAGCTACTACTTCTGGTTGTCTTACTGCCTGTAACTATGCACATCTTTAATTTCTTCCCCTTTCAGAGAAGGGTGTCTTCCTCCTCGTCCAAGATTAATTCAGTCACCTGTGCTGTTTATATATACCACATAGCTCTTCTGCCTCCTTAGGGTTTATGTCATCAGATAGATAGATAGATACTTTTTTTTTCTTTCCTGTATCTTTGATCTGTCCTCTCAAGATTCTCATCTTAAAAAAAGAAATCCAGCAAAACCCCATCTGCAGTCATGTGTCCCTGTTTGCTCCATCCCCTCAAACCTTCCCTTCATCGTCAAGCTTTTAGAAGATGTCTATACTTGCGCTCTCTTCCTTTTCTTGATCTGTTTTCTCTTCCACGAACTTGCACTCTTGCACTTCCACGAACTTGCACTTGAGAGCACTTGAGTGCACTCAAGTTTGTGCACTTGCACAAACTTGTTGTTTGTTTGTTGTGTTTGTTTTTATGTGATATGACCATACTTCTGAAACAGGGCTCAGGGAAGCCATCCTGACCTAGGTGCCATATTTAGTAGGCAGTACAGCCTTTGTCTGAGTCCTCGCTTTTGCATGTCACGTGGTTGCTTTTCTTCTCGAAGCTGTTGGATTCTTTGATAGCAGTCTCTTCTCATTCTCCTCTTGTCTTTCTGCTCCTTCTCAGTGGTTTTGTGGGCACTTTCCTTCTGACTGTTCCTTAAATGTTGATTTCCCTTGGGATTCTGTTCTTGGTCATCTTCTCATGACCTTTTTCACACCCTTCATTCTGGGCAGTCTCCCAGTCCTCGTGGCTCCACCATTCTCATCTCTCTTTCTTGATCTATAAACCTGTATATCTGTTTGTCTACTGGCATCTCTAGCTCTATATTCATATACACCTCAAATTCAGGATGCTTCAGCCCGAGCTCATTATCCTCATCAAACCTGTTCCTCTGCATGAGTGGTACCATCAGCCTTCCTGTTGCCTGAGCCTGTGACTTGGGAGTCATCTTAGACTCTTTCTTTTCCCTGCATATCTAATCACTTGCCAAGTCCTAATGATGCTGTCTTTTAATCTGCTTCCCCTTTCCACCCTCTCCCTTGCTCTGGTGGGTCTGTTGTCTTCTGAGATGCCTGCAGTTGTAACTGTCTCCTTACTGGTCTCCCTTATCCAGCCTTGTCCCTTTCATAATTATCTTCTGCTCTGCTGCCCGAATGTTCTCTTCTAGGCACTTTCAAAGTCTTCAGGGGCTCCCCTTCCTCTGTGGGATAAAAATCTAAGCACTTTTGCATAACAGGCATGGTCCTCCTTGACATACTGTCTCATTTCCTTTCACTCCTACTAGGTACTTTATGTACCATAGTGAACAAAAAACTAGACATTGACCCTCTCCTTACTGGAGCTTGTGGTCTAGTGGAGGGATGAAACGGTCAACATTTACTGAGGACTGACCATGTGCTATACACTGCCTTTCCTCCTCTGAGAGCCTTTTTTTTTTTTTTTTAATTTTTATTTATTATTTATTTATTATTTATTTTTGGCTGTGTTGGGTCTTCGTTTCTGTGCGAGGGCTTTCTCTAGTTGCGGCAAGCGGGGGCCACTCTTCATCGCGGTGCGCAGGCCTCTCACTATCGTGGCCTCTCTTGTTGCGGAGCACAGGCTCCAGACGCGCAGGCTCAGTAGTTGTGGCTCACGGGCCTAGTTGCTCCGCGGCATGTGGGATCTTCCCAGACCAGGGCTCGAACCCGTGTCCCCTGCATTAGCAGGCAGATTCTCAACCATTGCGCCACCAGGGAAGCCCTGAGAGCCTTTCTTGTTTCTTTTATGTTTCTACACCATGTATTATACATGTTACCATTTTATGGTGAACCTTGCCTATCGCTCCAGAGACTGGACTACTGAAAGGCCTCTAATAGTCTCTTTTATCTTTGTACCCCCAGAGGCTAGAACTGAGTAGTAAATATTTATTGAGTGAATGAATGAATGAATGAGTTTTATGACTCCTACTACCCATTCTTTCCCCTCACTCCTAAGTTCCTGTTCCATTTCTCTTTTTGGACTGGTGCACTTACCCAGGTGCACCAGTACTTTACAATATTGGCGGAATTTACTTTTGACAAGCAGTCCTTTAAATATTGCAGTAGGAAATCTGATTTCTCCTCTTCGCCAGATTGCTTTTACAAAGTTAAGTACTTTGCCGGTATATTAATCTTCATAGACCCCCTGGGAGTGCTGCAGTAACCCTAGAATTCTAGAGCAGAGAATGGAATTAGGCATTGGTAGAGTGTAAACTAAATCCCCAAGAGCTTTAAGTGAGCCAACTTTTGTTTAAATGAACTTTTGTTGCTCTGCTTATTACCTGGCAGTTTTAACCTATCTTCAGAAATTGACCTTAACTTTTTCTAACTCTTGAGTTTCCTAAAGATACCAGTCACTTTTTGATAATGCTGTTTAAATGTAGATGTATTTGTGAATGGTAAGTTGATATATAGGAAGGCCAGAAGTAGATGGGAAGTGTTTCTAATCAATGTGCTTTGTCAAATACTAGACCTGACTTCCATGACTTTGTTTTTTTTTTTTTTGACTTAAAAAGAGAAAATGCTTTAGCAAGTGCTGATTTAGAAGAAGAAATTCACCAGAAACAAGGGAAGAAAAGGAAAAATTCTCAATCTGTTGTTAAAATTGTCGATAAAGAAGTACTTGATGATGTAGATCAGACAGTTGTAAATCAAAGAAAGAAAATTCAAACCAACCAAGAAGAGAGATTAAAGAATGAGAGAACTGTGTTTGTTGGGAATTTGCCTGTCACCTGTAATAAGAAGGTGAGTGTGTAGTCTGTATATTGTTAACATGCAGAGAAATTAATAATTCATGATTTTGTTTACTGTCACTTTATTAAATAAGTCATTAATATATAACTTCATTATAAATGACTACATATATCATTCTGTAGATTGATTCCAGTATCCCCCTGCTCTTTTCCATTGCCGAAGTCACTGCCCTAATTCAGGCTTTTGCAAATCTTGTCTGAACTACTGCAGTGGTCTCCTATCTGGTTTTTTCCTCCAGCTCTATCGTCTCTTACATGCCACTAGAACGGAAGCGCCATATGTGCAGGGATGTTTACCTCTTTTCTTCACTGCTCTATCCCTAGCACTTGAAACAGTGCCTGGTGTGTAGTAGAGGCTTGTTGAATATTTGTCGTGTAAATGAATGCATACATCCTAAGTTTCTTCCGTTATGTGGGGTTCACTAAACCAAGACGTGCCCTTTACTTTCTGTGTGTTTATGTGATAGTCACCCTGGTGGCAATCCCTTCGGTCAAAATCCTGCTTATCTTTTGAAGAACAATTTCAATTCCACTTTCTTAAAAACAAAACAGTACTAGAAAGTTACTTCCTGGTTTTTCCCTTTCCCCCTTGCCCTTTTGTCCCCTAGCATTTGATGTGTGATTATTTTGTAGAACATAACCCATTTTACTTTCTAGCGTAGTTTTGGTTACTTATCTTCCTCAAGGGAAGGGAGTGTTTGTGGTGCTTTACACATTTAATAAGTTATTTTTGGATTAAAATTGCTTATAGAAATTATTGTGCAAGCTGTAAAACATATACATTCTTCACATCCTGAGCCAGTCATAAGAATAATGTATAAAATTCATCCTAAAACTTTTCTTCAGTCTGATGGTCTTAATTCCAGACAGTTGGGGAATTTCCCATGGTGACATAAGGATCCTTAAAATCCATTTCTGGTTTAAATAAGCCAGTGTGAAAAGATGAGAGAATTTATGGAATATATAATCTTAGTTTACCTGTAGTAAAGATTATAAAAGATTGAAAGAAAAAATGTTGTGTACCTCATAGATACTAACATGAACTTGAATTGTGTTTTCTTTTTATATAAGTTTCAGTAAAAGTTTTTTGTCTTCTAACTGAATAGTTACCTAGTTTTCCTGAAATAGTCTGAAAACATGGCAGGAAAAGATTATCAGACCGTTTTACTTAATTCCTTTTTGTGGTATTTATTTGATGTTCTGAAAGTGGACTGAAATATATATATATGTGTGTGTATATATATATGTTTTTTTTATTTTAGAAGCTGAAGTCATTTTTTAAAGAGTACGGACAGATAGAATCTGTACGATTTCGTTCTCTGGTATGTGTTCTGCCCCCTTAAAATTGCATAATCTTAAAATGTTTTGCATTTGAATCCGACTTATTCATGTGTTGGTTTTAGTGAGATGGAGGAGCCCTTGACTTTAACCTTTAGAATCAACAGGCTCAAATCTAGCCCCAAAGAAGAATCACACTTAGTATCGATTGCTGACTCTTGGACTTTGTTAGCTAATTTAATGAGTTCAAACAGTAAAATGCTGTCCTTACTAAGTGTACTTTGGAGGGTGGATGGGTGACTTTTGTTTGTGTGTCAATTGAGTAGGTGGAAACGTTCACACCTGTTGAGTAGCATTTCTGGAATCATAGGTGTTCATATGAGGGGTTTGCATGACGCTGCAGAGCAGTACTTATGCTCTGACATAGAAAGATAAAGTATGTTTTAATCAATTTAATGTTAAAACTTTATGGAAATAAATGGTATCTGATTTCACCAACTGAGCACTCTGTAGACCAGTTATAGCCATGTTCCTTGGCGCATGAATAAGCATCATTCATACGTGTTTTAATGTAATTAATATGTATGAGTATAGTATAGGAGATGTTTGTTCCTTGTTTCCAACTGCTCTTTCTCAACGTGATTGTCTAAAATGAGGTTTCTCAACCTTGATACTGTTGACATTTGGTGCTGGTTAGTTCTTAGCTGTTGGGGGCTGCCCTGTGCGATGTAGGGTCCCCGGCCTCCGCCTGCTAGGTGCCGGTAGCCTCCTCCCCACCCCAGCTGTAACAGCCAGATATATTCCCAGACATTGCCACGTGTCCCCAGCGGGCAAAACTGCCCACTTCTCTGAAAGTGGACATTTCCCAAGGTTTTGGTGCAGTCTCCATAATTCCTATCATGGTGTTTGTTCCTCACGCTTATCACATGTGTATTTTGTGTGCCCTTCTGAGTCCCGTTTCCTCATACCAGATCCTTGCCTGACACATCCACTTGGGTGTCCTGCCCATTTTCAGCGCGTCTGTGCTTTACCTCCGTCAGTCCCGCACCCCAGCCTATGCCACCTGCTGATTTTCTGTGATGTTTAGTGCCTGTTTTTCAGCTGTGGTTTCTTCCCAAGAGGAGTCATTCCTTTCTTTTTCCATCGTCCCACCTGAGTGTTCACTAGCTCTTGCAGAAGGGTTGCAGAGGCCTTTTACGGGTCCTGCTTTCGGTCCGCCTCAGGTGCATCCATCGCACCACCGTCAGCTTAGTCTTCCTAAAGCACTTCCTCCTGGACCTCCTGCCCAGAATTCCTCCCCTCCACCTCCCCTCCCGTGAATATTATACACACCGCCACCCCTGCCTTGGCCTGGAGTTCCCTCTGGGGGGCCTGCCCTGATTCTTCCCTGTCCCTGGATTATCGGTACGTCAGGTGACCCTGCTGTGTGCCCTCCAGCACCGCGTACTTCACTGTAGTCCTTACGACACCGCTCTCTCACTGTTACGCTGCTCCTGTCCCACCAGACTGTGGGCTGTGACTACAAACACCCTGTCTGCGTGGCTCCTCCTTGGGTCACTAGCACCTGCGCCTGGTGCACATCAAATATGTATGGCGTTCCCTAGACGCTTTTCGTTTTTCTCGCTGTCGGTGTCCTTGGTTCTTTGCCTGACAGCCTGCACAGAGTGGCCCTGGGGCCCTGCGTTCTTCTACGTGGGACTGTCCTGCAACCCGGGAGCTGCCCTCATTGCCGATCACATGCTTGCGCTTTCCCACCCTTGTCCTTTTGCTCAGTTCATTTGTTTTTTTTTTTAATTGAGGTCAGATTGGTATATAACATTATGTTAGTTTCAGGTGTTCAACATAACAGTTCAGTCTTTCTTTACCATGCAGTTGACCCCCTTCACCCATTTCACCCACTTTCAACCCCCTTCTCCTCTGGTAACCACCAGTCTGTTCTCCGTATCTCTGAGTTTTGTTTTGTTTGTTTCTTTTCGGCTGCGCCGCTTGCAGGGTCTTAGTTCCCCGACCAGGGATCAAACCCAGGCGCTCGGCGGTGAGAGCTCGGAGTCCTAACCACTGGACCGCCAGGGAATTCCCTGTTGTGTTTTTTTTGATTGCACATATAAGTGACATCATACAGCACCTGTCTTTGACTTACTTCACTTAGCATAATACCCATAGCATCTATCCATGTTGCCGCAAATGGCAAGATTTCCTTCTTTCTTATGGCTGAGTAGTATTTCACTGTATATACTTTTTGTACTTCATTGCCTTATATTTATTAATTCGTATCTTTAATAACAGAACACAGGTCCTTGAGAGCTCCTAGAAGGCATCCAATAGATGTGTTTTGATGACCAGCATTCCCGTGTCAGTTATTCACATGGGCATTTCTCATGTGTCGTACTGTTTTCCTGTCTATATTTTGAGAGTTTGACCGTATGTTAGTTTGAGCAGGACAGACTGAGAAGAAATAGTTCAAGTTTCTTAGTTTTACTATATAAACTATTGAATGACTAAAAGAAAAAAGTCTTCCAGAGGAGATTTATAGTAACTGCCCTAAATGGGGTTGGCATTTATAGACACCCCTGGACTTGTGAACTTGCAGTCTGTATCCTTTTACCTTTGTGTTCTCTGTACCTGGTGGTATTTGCCACATATTGCTGACAGTCACAGTTGCTGACTTGAATTTCCACCTCTCTGTAAAGTTTTCCCTACCTGCCCCCTTCACTCTTAGGTATGACCCTTATATGACTGACAGTAACGTGACTCTGAATATAAAGGAGATTCCCTTATTTGTCCAATTACAGATACTGAAGTAGTATCTTCTTATATTATTTATCAACTTAGTTAGACATATTTAAAATCATATAGCATACACAATATTAATTTAGAAGTGTCCCTTTTTTCCATGCTGATTTTATAAAACAGTTTTCCTTAACACTCTTCATGTGTGTCTTCAACATCATTGTGCGCTTACGACCAGAGACCCCTTCAAGTCATTTGTAACTTCCGCCTAGTTTGAGAGTCACTGCCTGTGAAATCTGAATGTGGCACTATCATTGGAAATGTTTGTCCTCAGCCACCAGGTCCTGTTCATACAACATTAGGACAGTTGTTTCTGATTCAGTGTTTCCTTAGAATGTTTTTAATCACATCATATCAGACTTAGATATTTAGAATTCAATTAATTAAAATATAGTTATTTTGAAATAATATTTCAAACAATGATTTTTCTTTAATCCTTTTTTTTTTCTCTTAAAAGATTCCAGCGGAGGGAATTTTGTCCAAAAAGTTGGCAGCAATAAAGTAAGTTTATAATTAGAGAAAGGGAGTAGTCATAAATTCTCTTCCATTTTGGTTAAAATTGAGATCATTTCTTAACCTCATAGATGTTTATATTTGGATAAAACATCATGTTTTATTGTTTTCTTATGTCTGTAATAACATATAAATTTGTCAGATGTTTGTCTTCAAGCCTCAACGTAAATTGTAGAGTCAAGGATAAGAATTGCAAAATAACTTAAAATGTGCCATGAAATATGAGAAATTTCAAGGACGTTTAATCAGGCATAGTGTTTGAAGAGAATAAGAAAGTTTTGCACCTAAAAATTCTATTGTAAATCATAAGTATCATATTTCATCAATTCTAAGGCGACATTTCCCATACCTTAACATTTTAAAAATCAAAATGCATCTTAAAATCAGAGGTGCCTCATGGTTGCTATGGCTGGCCAGGTTTTTCCGGGGAAATTGTATAGGTCACACTATAAGATGGAGAGATAAATGGGGAAACCTACAGATTAAACAGGAGCCAGAAGACTTTTCAAGTTGAAAACTGGACAAGACCAAAGTATGTCTAGGAGTAGACACTTGGGTGATAAAACCACATAGACACGCAGGGAAGTGGTTCCTATAATAATTCCCTAAGCTGTACATGTCTGTGTAGTTTTTATTTTACAGTAAAAAGGAAAAAGAACGTTGTCTTTCCCATCTGTGTGTGCCTTAGATACAGAGCTGCAGCTAAGGTGATGTTGGGTTGGCCAAAAGGTTCATTCGAGTTTTCCCGTAAGGTGTCACTTGAACGAACTGTTTGGCCTGCCCAGTAGTTGTAGCGTGGTGGGTTGCCCGGAGGTGCCTGCTGGTCTCTCTCAGTGATGACTGGTAAGGAGGCCTGGGTCACGTGTATCAGCCCATATCTGTGTAAGTTGTGTGTTATTTTTTTGAGTTATTACTAAATATTTATTAAAAGAGATGAAACTCCCCCCAGAAATTCTTGTCATATGTGTTGAGAGTGGTAAACAAGCTATATTTATTTCAGTGACTTTGAGATGAACAAATTTTACATTGTCTTTTTTTTCTTCTTTTCTTTTTTTTTTTTTTTTGGTGTAGACGTAAAATTCATCCTGATCAGAAAAATATTAACGCTTATGTTGTGTTTAAGGACGAGAGTGCTGCT
The DNA here is from genome assembly GCF_009873245.2 of Balaenoptera musculus. NCBI lineage: Eukaryota > Metazoa > Chordata > Mammalia > Artiodactyla > Balaenopteridae > Balaenoptera > Balaenoptera musculus. Next base: position 80,238,088 of record NC_045800.1, read on the forward strand.
ACAAAAGCACTGGAAAGGTAATTTCACCTCTTTGAGGTTTGGACAGAATTATTGTAATTTAAGTGTGTATGAGTCCATGCTTTTATTCTTTGGTTTCACTTCAGAGCAAATATCCCAGGAACTCAGCACTTGCTTTTAACAACAATTTTCCCTTCGTATTTATACCAGAAATGGGGCCCAAATTGCAGATGGATTTCGTGTTAGAGTGGATCTTGCATCTGAGACCTCATCTGTGAGTAGTTCTTCTGAGCTTGTGCTGGGAGAGCAGTGGGGTCAGCAGGGAGCATGCGGGAAGCACAGAGGAGACAGCCTTTGCCCTCTGTGGTCTCAGCTAATGCCCTCTAAGTTAGCATCAGCTTCAAGAAAGTGGTTCCCACCCGTACGTTAGATCCAGTGGTCCTAGAGAGAGAGGCCAGAAGTTACGATAGAGGGCATCGGGGCCAGCACCTTATTTTACAGACTGAGGTCTAAAGTTAAATCAGTCATTAAACAGTTTTTGAGTCCGTCCTCTGTGTCAGGCATTCGGTGCTGAGATACAGTCTCAGTTCTCTAGGAGTTCACAGGATAAAGGTAAAGAAGAGCAGACGGTTTTATGATAAATACTGTCGTAAACGCACAGGATGCTTTGTCAGCTCAGGAATGGAGCACTTGATTTGGGGGGTTGCCAGCAAGAAGGGGCCAAGGAGGGTCTCCAGGAGAACAGGTGTTCTGTCAGTCTTGCAAGATAAGTCTGTTATCCAGGCAGAAACATGGTGAACAGTGTGAATGGTGGGGGCCAAAACCTAATTTGCGGAGGGAGTGGCGAGAGCCTGATGCGGTTACTAGTGGCTGGAGCCTGAGGAGGGGCGGGATAAGAGTAGCTGTTGGAGAAGTAGGTGGAGGCCAGTCATGAAGACCCTGGCCTGCCATGGGGAGGAGTCTGGGTTTTGTCCAAAGCTGTTCCTCAAGGTCTCTCAAAACGGATGAAGCGTGAGTTGCAAGAACTCACCGCAGAAACAGAGTGCGTTACTGCCGGTGTCAGGGTGACTCGTTGAGAAATGACAGAGGCCTGGCTGACAGCCCTGGCTTTGATTGTGGACCTGGCACGGGGCCCGCAAACTGGCCTGAGGGCCCAATCTGTTTGCGGCCCGTTTCTGTTAATAAAGTTTTACTGTCACCCAACGACACCCACTAGTTATGTGTTATTTTGCTGAAACAGTAGAGGCAAGTAGGTACAGCAGAGATCATGTGGCCCACAAAGCCTAAAATATTTGCTTTCTGGCCCTTTCCAGAAAAAGTTTGCCCACCCCCAGTAGAGCAGGCCTTCCTTGAGCACTGCCGTGGGTCAGTGCCAGCTGCGAACAGAAGCACTTCCTGCTCCGGGGCTCGCTTACACTCCAGCGGGGAAGGCGGGGAAGGCGGGGAAGGCAGAAGAAACGGAATCAAACAGGGGCCGGGAGGGCAGGGAAATCAGGAGATGGAGCCCCGTTGGATGTGCGGGGTGAGGACAAGGGTGGACTTTAGGGTGACTTCCGCTTTCTGCTCCATGAGTGATTTTTATTAACCCTCTTTGTGTTTCAGAGGGACAAGAGATCTGTATTTGTGGGGAATCTCCCATACAGTAAGTTTGTTTAAGCAAATAAAGTACCTGTTTATCACTGAAGTAATGCAAATAACATCTGAGTTGGTAACATAATGTATCGCTTTAAGACTACCTTTAAGAAGTGCGGGGTGTAACTTGACTACTTACCTTGAGGCTATGCTTACCCTTGGTATATTAGGAAACATCGCCAGCTTCCTAAGGCGATTCCAAGTCCTCACTTCCACTGGGGTTGAATCTGTCTTTAGAAGCTGAAGAATCTGCGGTTGAGAAGCACTTTCTGGACTGTGGGAACACTGTGGCTGTAAGGGTCGTGCGGGATCCGGATACAGGAGCCAGCAGAGGCTTCGGCTACGTGCTCTTTGAGGTAGGGAGGCTGACGTATCGTCACTGTCCGTGAAGTGTGCCCGGAGAGGCTGTCACTGCTGTCCCGTCCTTCAGACGTAACTCACTGTCACCCTCAAAATTCCACCTTAAGAAAACTACATTCATAACCCGCCACAGTATAACAGACTCCTGTTCCTATAATTGCATCTAACCAAGAGATGTTCTAGTTATTTCTCCACATTAATGTTGTTAAATAATGTTTTAGATACTGGATAGTAAAGGTATTAAATCGCTGAATCTCCACCTTCTGTAAAATGGAGAGAAGAACTGATCGTTCACTCAGGTAGAAGAGAATGTTAGTCTCTGTACAAAATTGGTTATGTTTAGTTCACTGAATATTAGCCAGTGTCTCATGCCTAAAATTATTAGAATACACATGCGGCCCGACGGCCCTTATGTTTTCTTCCCTTCACAACAGCCCATCCATGTACTTCCTTTCAGTTTTTACCTGTGCCGCCTTTTTTATGGTCAAACTTAATATTTGTGAACATAAGATTCTGCAATCTGCTTTATGTTGTTTTCTGTCGTTTAAGTATGTTCCACTGAGCGTGTATACTGTCTTTTCCCTGGTGTGTCCCAAATGTTGCATGTTTGCAGTGTTCTCTCTTTTTCTCTGTAGTAATGAGATCAGAGTGGTTATGTTTTTTCCTTCAAATGTTTGCCTCCATTTTTGGATTACTTCTTTAGGAAAGCTCCCCAATGGGTTACCACTAACCAGGTCAAGACATCTGACCATCTTTAAGGCTCTTAGCATGTATGACCAGACGGCTTTGAAGAAACGTCACAGCCTGCCATAATGACTGTGATGTAGTTATCTCACTGTTTCTCTGCTCTGTCTTCTGACTATTTTTGTTTGTTTGTTTGTTTGTTTTTTTAAATTAATTTATTTATTTAGTTTTGGCTGTGTTGGGTCTTTGTTTCTATGTGAGGGCTTTCTCTAGTTGCGGCAAGCGGGGGCCACTGTTCATCGCGGTGCGCAGGCCTCTCACTGTCGCGGCCTCTCTTGTTGCGGAGCACAGGCTCCAGACGCGCAGGCTCAGCAGTTGTGGCTCACGGGCCTAGTTGCTCCGTGGCATGTGGGATCTTCCCAGACCAGGGCTCGAACCCGTGTCCCCTGCATTGGCAGGCAGATTCTCAACCGCTGCGCCACCAGGGAAGCCCTGTCTTCTGACTATTGATAAGTTTGTAAAGTCCTTTAACAAACATGTCATGAATATTCAGGGTGGTTAGCATTTAGTGGCTCTCTATTAGAATAAAATAATAATAGAATTTTGGACCTAAAGGGAACCCTACAAGGCATCTAGTCCAACATCTCAAGGACTGTAATAGAGAGTTCTCTGCTCTCAAATCAACTAATACAGCAGGGCTTTTTCAGGAAGAGCCTTGTGAAGAGGAGGTTTATTGGTTTAAAAGACACTATAGGACTGACCTCGTTAATTGCAACTTCATTTTACATTGAGAAAAATGAAGCCTCTTGGATTGTGACTTATCTGATTATTTGACAGGGCAGCTTGAGCGCTTCCTGGGGAGAAACTCATGAGAGGGAGCATGATTAAAACTACAAAAACAGCTGCTTGTAGTTCAATACTTCGGATTGGACTTCGTGGCTGTGGAAATGAGAGGGGTTTCTGCATGCAAGCTTGAAAGTTGTTCTAATCCAGAAAAGTCACCATTTTACTCGTTTCTTTGCACATGAGTTTCTGGTGAAAATTTAATATTTTGATTTTTATTGCAGAATACAGATGCTGTTCATCTTGCTCTGAAATTAAATAACTCTGAACTGATGGGAAGAAAACTCAGAGTCATGCGTTGTGTCCATAAAGAAAAATTAAAACAAAATTCAAATCCTAGTTTGAAGAATGTCAGTAAACCTAAGCAGGGACTTAATTTTACTTCAAAAAATGCACAACATTCTAAAAGTTTGTTTATTGGAGAAAAAGCTGTTCTCATGAAGAAGAAAAAGAAAGGACAGAAGAAAAGTGGACGAACTAAGAAACAGAAAAAACAGAAGTAGCTATCCGAAGCCTTTTTTTTGTTTTCCCCACTGACTACTGGTAATAAAATGTGGTAAATCCATGTATTGAATTTCAGGATTTTTTTACATATTGTGAAACATGGACACTTTTTCAGTTATTCACATTGTAATAGTACCTTTGAATCATTTGTTTTAAGGTGTAGGCAGATCACTCACCATGTTAATACTGCTGATGGTATGAGAGATGATTTTAGATGTAGGGTGAACATTTAGAATTTTAGTGGTTATGTATTATTTCACCATATATTGGAAATACATAATTAACACTTCAGAGAGTCATTTTAAGAATTACTTGGGATGAGACTAAATTTAAAAGTGAGTAAATTTAAAGAAAAATGAAGTAACCTTAATACTGATTGTATCTAGACAAAGTATCTAAATAATTAAAGTGGGAATACTGATTGATCTAAGGTCAAATCATAATCCCTAAGAAGTAAGGTTTTGAGGTCTGGTATATAATAGCCACTCATTTTTCTTCCTTCCTCTTGCACTTAGTATAAGTGGAGTTCTGGGTTTTAATCTTATTTCATCAACATAATAACTACCCAACAGGGATTTTGTATAAAATGTTGCTCTGATTTCTTATTCTTAATTGATGATTAGACTGGTTATTAAAGTTCTTGGTAAATTGGCTATAAAGCAGATTTTTACTTTTACTTCTATTTTTTAATTTGAAAAATATTCTCCCAGGAAAACTTGTGATTCTTTTTTTTTTAATATAAATTTATTTATTTTTATTTATTATTTTTGGCTGCGCTGGGTCTTCATTGCTGTGCGCGGGCTTTCTCTAGTTGTGGCGAGCAGGGGCTACTCTTGTGGTGTGCAGGCTTCTCATTGCGGTGGCTTCTCGTTGCGGAGCACGGGCTCTAGGCGTGCGGGCTTCAGTAGTTGTGGCTCGCAGGCTCTACAGCGCAGGCTCAGTAGTTATGGCACACGGGCTTCAGTAGTTGTGGCTCGTGGGCTCTAGAGCGCAGGCTCAGTAGTTATGGCACACGGGCTTCAGTAATTGTGGCTCGCGGGCTGTAGAGCGCAGGCTCAGTAGTTGTGGCGCACGGGCTTAGTTGCTCCGCAGCATGTGGGATCTTCCCGGACCAGGGCTCGAACCCGTGTCCCCTGAATTGGCAGGCGGATTCTTAACCACTACGCCACCAGGGAAACCAAAACTTGTGATTCTTAACGTCACTCAGTAGAATGAAACAATATTTTAAAAAAATCGTGTTTAAAGGAAACATTTGCTGAAAAAGTATGGTAATGAAGTCACCAAGTGTAAAGTTCAACAAAGGGAAGGAATACCACTGCATTTCCTTGGGACTTAACCTCGTGGTATATAGCTGGTGCCCCCTCCCACAAACCTTGCCTGGCTGGGCCTGTATCCGGGAGGGAGGAGTGGTGGTAAACCAGGGGCCTGATCTGAGGTAAGCAGATATGTGATACACGCATCTTATTACTTAAGAGAACAGGGGGATACTGAGTTATTGGTGATTATTTTGAAAATCCTGTCTTTTGGGCGTAGCACAGGGAAAACCTACTGGAGCTTTAAAATGTAGCTCTGTGGAAAGCAGAAAGAGCTCCATTTTCCTGTATCCAAGGACTGGATATTTTATGCTTAGTATCTTCTATGGTGCTTAGAATCTTGTTTTTCATAAGTAGGGTTCAGTAAATACTTGTCACTTGATAGCTCTTGAACGTTTTTGCATATATTTCCAGTTAAATTTATATAAAGATGCTTTATCTGTAGACTACATAGACTATCTCTATAGACTATAATTTCACTGTATGTATTTTCTTTATAGTGTATATTTTCTTTATATGCTTTTTAGTGTATATAAATAGATATAACTTTAGTGTCCTTAACATAGAGTGTTGGTCTTCAGGTTTTCATGTAAAGAGCCCTGGAGTGGGGTGTAAGGACATCTGATTCTTGACCCATCTCTCTGGCTGTGCATGCATGACCTTGGACAAGCCTCTCAACCTCTTTATTTAAATATCCTGATTGGTGAAATAAGGGGCTTGCACTAGATCCGTGGTTTCCCTCTTTTTTGACTGTGATCTGCAGTAGCTTTAATTTTACACTGTGATCAGTACAAACATTGGTATATTTGACTGACACACAAGTTTCACAAGACAGTAACGGTCCTTACTACATGTGTTGCCATCTGATATTTTTTATCCTATTTTATTTAAAACACTGGTGATGGTCCACTAAGGTCATTCCACAACCCATTAATGATTCCACTCACAAGCAACATGCCTCAGGGATTTCCAGGCTGTTTCTGTTTCAGGATTCTATGCTTATAAGTATTTTACAAATGTAAAAAAAAAAAGTATTAAAAACTGTAGGGTGGTTGAGAGATTCAAAGGCACGGGTGTTGCACTAACTGTGCTTTGTATAAATGTGTTGCCTGGTTTATTGGACTCATAGCAGTGACCTCACATCTACATGGCATTTATTCTGTACAACACAGGGATACAGAAGAACAGCATGTTCTTTGTTCAGAGTCATAATTTAATGGACACAGTCTCAAATTTCCAAGAGGCCTCATGTCATCTGTGTGGCCTTGTGAGGGTCTGTCCCAACACCCCTGAGGCTCAGGACACCTGTATCAGTTGAGGTGCACTTTTTGGGATAGGAAGAATCTGTATGTGTGCAGGATATAAGGAAAAGCTTTTTTTTTCCTGTTGTGTGCAATCCTCTGATCTCAATCATTTGCTTTGCTTTGGTGCATATGCCCATTAACACCCCACCGCAGTCCTGGCAATGCACATGTACCTTTGATCTAATTTCCAGTCTTTTATAGGGTCTCAGGTCCAGGCAGAAGGGCTCTCCTAGGCTTTTGGACTAGGTTAGGAGCTCCAGCTACATGTTTCCATAAGTACCCTTGCAATAACTTCTGACACCAACTACCCCAGAGTTGAGCCAAACTAAATAGGTTAAGTGGACAGTCCCCTACAAGACTGCCCTCATGCACCAGTCACACATGTGGGGGAGGGGTGGTGTCTCCAGGCCACTCTTCTGACCAGCCAGCTACTAATTTGGAGGTTCCTACTACCCTCTCAGATTCAATAACTCACTGTAAGGACTCAGAACTCAAGAACATGCTATACTTACGATTACAGTTTTATTATAGCAAAAGGATATAAATCCAAACCAGCCAGGGGGCTTCCCGGGTGGCGCAGTGGTTAAGAATCCGCCTGCCAATGCAGGGGACACGGTTCGAGCCCTGGTCCAGGAAGATCCCACATGCTGCAGAGCAACTAAGCCCGTGTGCCACAACTACTGAGCCTGCCGTGCCACAGCTACTGAGCCTGCACTCTAGAGCCCCCAAGCCACAACTACTGAAGCCCGCACGCCTAGAGCCCGTGCTCCCCAGCAAGAGAAGCCACCGCAGTGAGAAGCCCACACACCGCACCTAGAGAAAGCCTGCGCACACCAACGAAGACCCAACATAGCCAAAAATAAAAACAAAAAAACAAACCAAAAACCCAGCCAGGGACTTCCTTGGCGGTCCAGTGGTTAGGACTCAGTGCGTTCACTGCCGAGGGCCTGGGTTCCATCCCTGATCGGGGAACTGAGATCCTACAAGTCCCGTGGGGCAAAAAACAGAGAACAAACAGCCAAAGGGAAAGACGAGGGGCACAGGGAGGGGTCTGGCAGAGTCCCAAATTCAAAGCTTCTGTTCCCTCCCTGTGGAGACCGAAACTTCCCCCTCCTAGCGCACGGCACACTGATGTGTAACTACACAGAGCAGTGCCAACCTGGGAAGCTTACATGCTTCTGTGTTCAGAGCTTTTATTTGGGCTTCACTGTGTAGGTCATGAAGTCGAACTCCCTGAAGTTGATCTCCAGCCTCCTTTCCCTCTTATCGCAAGAAATAGGGCTGATAGAACCTGGATCAAGTCCCAACCCTCTAATCACAACCCTGGTTCTTCAGGTCTGGCCAGACCCCATCATGAACCATCTCCTTAGCCTAAACTGTCAGGATCCACTATGAATAACACATGCCTATCACTCCAAGGTTTCAAGAGGATCCCGCCTCTGCCTCTTTAAACTACATACATAATGTTTTCAGTGGCTATGACAACTTGACAACTCAACGTTTTCTATTTTTTTCCTTCAATCTCTTAACCGTTACACTTTTCCAGGAATCGCTCCATTTAATTTTCTTCCACTCCTGAGGCTATACTGTAACATCATTTTGAAATCGTATCACTACATTATGGTCCTTGGGGCACAATGGATTGTGACTGAACTTGAAAAGCAAATTCAATTAAAATCAAGAGTCACGGGTTACCTGCATTCTATAAAAAGATGAAGCATTTGTGGTCAGCGACCTTCCTTCTTTGACACGGGGAGGTCAGCTACACACGCTTTGGAGTGTGCGCACGACCGCCACGTGCCGCCCTGGTTAGATCACGCTCAGTGGCTCTTAAGGGAGTGCGCGGCCTCCCGCAAAATCCCGACTCCTACGCGAACAGCGGCAGCGACAGCGGCGGCGGCGCCCAAGCCCCTGCGCAGGCGCAGAAGCAGCGCGGGAGTCTCCGCTCAGGCACTGCTGCGGACATCCCCGAGGGCCTCGGCCACAGGGGCCGGAAGTGACGCATGCTCCGCCTTTCCGCGTCCCTCGCGGCGGGCTTCGGGACTGAGCGGCGCAGTCCGCTCCGAGGGTTCTCAGGCAACGGCTGGTTTGCGGGCTCCGCCGCCGCCGACCCCACTCCTCGTTGGAGAGAAGATGGTGGGCCGGAACAGCGCCATCGCCGCCGGCGTGTGCGGGGCCCTTTTCATCGGGTACTGCATTTACTTCGACCGCAAGAGACGGAGTGACCCCAACTTCAAGAACAGGCTGCGGGAACGTGAGTGGGTCCCCTGGGCCTGATGCCTCCCCACCCGACCCCGGCGTCCCCATCCCCTCCTGCTCCTCGCCGGGCCGCCGCGTGCTGGCTGACCGCGTGGTGCTGCCGGGTCTGGGGCGACGAGCGAACAAGCCAGAGAAAGGTGATGGCGCTGGCCGCGCGCTCCCAGGGCTGCTCCCGGCCCTTGTGCCCCGCACGAGTCCCTCCATTTTGGAGGAGCGAGCTTTCCCATTTTGTTTTCCCCAAAGAGTTTCGCCGTGTAGATGCATATTTGTTTGTATTATGATTTAGGGCGAGGGGTTGTGGTCCTTTTTGCTGTTGATCTTTCTAAACCTCTATTTCTAGCTCGAAAGTCGCGGGGTTTTTTTGTATTTTACGAATTTGCGCTTGAGACCAAATCTGCAAATCCAGCTCGGCATCGTTCTCAAACGATAAGGTTGCATTCTTAAACCCTCTTGGTAGCTTCGTTCTAAAGGCTTCCAAGATATGAGTGAATGCTATAGAGATAGCAGGGGAGTCCAAAGGGCTTTGCTTCTCCTGTGGCTCAGTCTTATTTCATACCTGCGACATCTTTTAAGAGAGATTTACAAGAGGGGAATCGTGTCACCAAAACCTTTGTGATCGTTGAATTTCGGAGGTATGCTCGTTTGCAGCAATAGAAGGGCAAATTTGTTGCATTAAAAAATAACTTTTGTAACTTACCTAGATTGCTCAGTCAAAACAGTTCCTAAAATTAGAATTTATATGGAAGTTATTAAAGCCCAGGAAGTATGAAGAAGTGATTATCCTATTTAATGATTTACCGCTTAATTAAGCTAAAATAAGGCATTTCACGTGTTCTATAGTCAACGTGGCTAGTGACTACCTTACTGGAAAAAGTGTTCTTATATCATCTACAATATGATATCTGATTTTAGCTCTCATGTCTCAGGAAGAAAGGGATATGGAGATAATTTATTTTATTTATGGTTAGGTGGAGTAATGGAAATAGTGCTGTTTTGGATTCAGACACTGAGTTTTCCTGGCCCAGGTTAGTCACAGATTAGCAGCATAATCTTGGGCTGAGTCTTAATTTTCTTAGCTTGCAAAATCAGGTAATGCCTCTAGTTGGTTTTGTGAAGATTAAAATGTTTGAGGTGCCTATCACCATTCCTGACATGGAGAAGGCCCTGTAAATGCTGGCTGTAAGTGTAACTGTTGGAATTTAGATAATTTTCCTGTAGTTTCAAAAATAGCTGGGGGGTGATGGCGTGGATGCAGAGCTGTGTAAAGAATGGATTAACCTTTTTTCCCTCTGGAAACACTACAGTCCTGTTGTTAAACCTTGAGAAAATGAATTTTTGGTTGAAGAAATCATGAAACTATCGTTTTGAACAAATTGAGAAATCTGTTATTTTCAGAATTTCTTTTCCATCATTCTCAATTCATAAATTTTTTTTCTAGTTTCAGCAGTGTCCTGGTGACTTAAGTGGTCAGGCTTGAATTAGTAGCTGAATAACCCTTGGGCAACGGATTTCAACCTTTAGTTTTCCTCTGTTGTAAAATAGTATAATGTAGAGTTTAGTACAGTACCCCTGGCACATGGTAATGGATGAACGCTAAAGATTGTTTATGAATATAATTATTTGATATTGTCTTTACTAAGTAAACCTTATTCAGAGTAATTTTGCAGTCTGTTTAAAGTCTGTATGGTTGACCGATTTTAAGAACTTGAGGGCGTTTTGTATTTGTGGAGCGAAATTGATTTCAGTTTAGTTTAATTTTGTGTTTTTCTAACCTAATTCCTAATAGAATATTTACATCTGTAATAAAAGGGCAGCGTTTTTCAAATCAGTGTTTCTGGGGTTTTGTTTTGTGTTTTTTTTTTTTTTTTAAGGAAAAGAGACTTAAAATGTTTAAAATAGGTTTGAGGTTAGATCTGGGATTCTAATTTATTCAGTTTTTTTTTAACCTTCCATTAGTAAGAGCAGATTACCAGAACTCCTACAGCATAATTTATATCTAAATAATCACTAATAAACGAAAATTAATCTACAAATTATAGTGCCAGCTACAGATGTTTTTCATTATACAGCACTGTGTAAAATGATTCATCATTTTGAGATATATTGAGTAATCTTCTCATTTAAATGAATGCTTTAAGAATGATTTAGATTTGGGGCTTTTTGTAAGTTCATATTTTATGTGTTTTTTTTAGTCTGTTTTAACTTGTTAGGTTTACACAGTAGCACTTTGGACGGATTTCTAGCAAATATTGAGTCGATTTGCTGATTGAATGTGTAACTCCTTGGTTTTTCAGTGTGTTCTGTGTCCTCTTGTCACACAGATCCTATTTGGTACTGTCCCTGAAAATAAGTTAATGTAACAAGTTAATTGTCTTATAAAAGTAAAGCCAGAATTTTAATCTTATAGCTGGAAATTTATACAAGTTAATTGTCTTATAAATTAAAGCCACAATTTTAATCTTAACAGCTGTAAATTTAAAGCAACTAAGCGATCTTAAAATTTGGTAATTATCAAACATTCAACAACAATCATGCGTTCTTCTCCACTCCATTTTTTTTAAAAAACCTATAAGATTGGAAACTAAGTTTCCTTCTACTGTTTCATTATCATTTTTGTCATTTTCCATAATTCTGACTTAGCATATTGTATTTCTCTCTGTTTATTCCACAAACTTTCCAGGTTTACTTCTGAGGTGCTGTAACATGGCGATGATAAAGGGTTACTATGAGGATAAAATAAACTAATTAATAACATTTAGAATAGTGTCTGGCATGTAACATCTAAAACAAGTGCTTACCCTTAACATCCAAGTGTTCCAGGTCCAGTTCCTCTGTGAAGTCTTTCTCTTCTAGTTGTAGTACCCTCTCAGCACTGGGCTGTACCGTGATACTTAGTCATTAGTTACTATAGTCTAGTTATCAGTCATTATTTTCTGCCTAAAGAGGGCTGAACGAAACCCTTAGTTAAGCAAATTAGGGGTAGAATATGTTATGCATTCTGTTTCCCCACAGTTGCCCAGTGATGAACACCTAGCAAAGGTAGCTGGTGGGGAAAATAGGCAGTCTTCAAATTAATATGTAAGATAGCTTTAACCTATATTTTTTTGTTGAAAGTGCTAAGATAGTTTTTAAGCCTTAGAGTTGTAGCACTTTATGTAATCTGGAGGCTAGAGTTGCCCAGAGACACTGGTGTGGTTAAACCTAGTAAGTGTAGATAAGAAAAGGTTCCCTGACCGTAGTAAATTAACCATCTGTCTGCACTTAGGCAAACAGGTCACTGCCTCTTTAGTCATGTATTGAAATTTGGATTTATAGAATGCTTTAAGGTTTTAAGAGGACATTTGCACTGTCTCAATACACTGAATGCTTATATCTCAGGATACCAACCAGGCACTGTTTAAAAATACATTAACTCATTTAATCCTCATATCAACTCTGAAGCAGGTATTGTTCATAAACCAGTTGTTACATACAGAAAAGGAGAGACACCAGTTAACTGTAACTTGCCCAAGGTCACACTGCTAGTCAGTGGAAGATCTGGTATATAAAGGAAGCCCGAGCTTCCTTGTGCCAACACTTTTCACACAGGGTGTACAGTTAAACAACAACTTAAAATACTGTTAGTGTCCTATTATTGATTCGGTCTTAAGGGTTGACTAACAGATTTAAACAACATCACTTACTCCTAAGATGTGTAGTATTGCTATTTCATATCAAAAAACAAACAAACCAAAACAACTTACAGACTTTAGGCAGAGGGTTTTTTTTTCTTAACTAGCTGGCAGTAGTTGAATTAAGAATCATTTCTGAGTGCTACCCTTCTTCCCTCTTATTTTTGCCAAATGCATAAAAGCTATGCTTTTTTTTTTTTTTTAAAGAAAACTGTCAAATGCTGGGGGTTTTGTTGGTTTTGTTTTTTGTTTTTGTTGTTTTGTTTTTTTCCCTATTTAAGAATGCCAGGTAGTTTTCAAAAGTCAGTAAAGACAGAATCTGTTATATTTCAGCAATAAAGCTCCGAAACAACAGTGGCTTGAGTCTTGTTGTGTTTCATGCCCTGTGTAGGTTGAAGGTGGGAGGAGAGGCTTGCTTTGCTTATGATAATTACTCAAGAGACCCAGCTGCTGGAACTGTCTCCATCTTGTAAACTGCTGACTGATCCTGGTGCCCGAGAGGGAAGGAAAGCGCTCCTGCCCAGAAATGTCCTATTGTGCATAGCTCATTGACCAGAACTATTTTTATGACCCTGACCAATCACAAGAAGAGAGCTTGAGTCAGGCATGTTTTGCAAATAGAATGAATGACTGCCACAGCATTTAGACTTCCTTTGATTCCCATTTTAATAATGAAGAAATGAAAATATTACCTTTCTTGCAGGAAGAAAGAAACAGAAGCTTGCCAAGGAGAGAGCTGGACTTTCCAAGGTAATAATCTCTTTTAGAGAAACAATTATTTTACAGTCTACTTCAAATGTGTATTTTGAGAATGCTAATTGGTATCAGATATTGATTTTCTGTTTAAAAATATAATTTGTTGTTTTTAAGAGTACTTATTAACTCTGTTCAACTGCAGATTTTCCAGTCCTTCCTTATTTTCCCTTTGTCGGCCATCATAGCTCATAACTTACTTTGCGAGCAATATTTAAGGGGTGGTAAGATGATAGGCCCAGAAGACATTTATACTAAAAAGTTCAAAATTTCTCACTTAGCTGCTGCAAAATAATAAAATAAAACATTTATTATTAATTTAATTTTCCTTCCTACAAACTTTCTTTAAAAGAGCCACGTTATTCATTTTGAAAATTACATAAGATTATTCACACCCACTGATCCAAAATCCCACCACCTGTCAAATTTTTACCTTGTAATACGTAAATGTAGACATAAATCTTCTTATTCATTTTTTTCTTTTCATAGATCCTGTGTTCATGATTATTTTTAATGACTACATAGGTTTATCTGCTTTATAAAACAGTGTGTGACATGTGTAAGTAAATTAAGAAAGTAAATGTTAATCATTGTGCATACAGCTTTTCTTTTTTATTGAAATTAGTTCCATTGTCTGCATGCCCAGCACTTGGACCTACTGGATCAGTAGTGGTTCTTTTTAAAGCAAGTTGAAGCAATGAAAAAATTAAATCAATAAATGTTACATTTGAGTAATTTAACACAGCTAGCTGACTGGATGTGATAATAGTGAGGCGAAACTTGGAGGTGACCACTTTGTTTTCCCATTATCTCCAAACTACCTTTCTGAAATACGTAATATCTTCATTATGTTTTCAGTAGCCTTTTCTTTCTAAGGATATAGGAAAATGGATATATTGCAGGCATACCTCAGAGATACTGCAGGTTTGGTTCCAGACCACTGCAGTAAAGGGACGTCAGTAAAGCGAGTCACATGAATTTTTTTTTTTTGGTTTCCCGGTGCATATAAAAGTTGTGTTTACATTATACTGTATTAAGTGTGCGTAGCATCATGTCTAAAATAACTGTACGTACCTTAATTAAAAAATAATGCTGTTGGAAAAATGGCACCGATAGACTCGCTTGACACGGGGAACAGCACAGTATATGAGAAGTGTAATGAAGTGAAGCACAATAAAATATCTCTATGCCTGTATAGCCATGTGCATCAGTGTGTGTTTTTAGATTCAGGTATAATCATATTCTTGCCATGTGCTGGGGTAGTCAATGAAAGATGCCTCCACTTTTAGAAATTTAAATTTTTTCATCTATGTTGGTAATAAGAGCATATATAATAATAATCAAGAACTAAAAACTTCCATTAATAGAAGTCTAGGTTTTTAAATCAAAAGGGACTTTTTAAATACTTGTTTTACATTTTTTAAAAAGATAATGCATATAGCTGGTGGCTATAATCACCATACCATAATCATTACCATAATCATTCAATCTGGTAATATGTAACAAACTATAAAACAAAAACGCAGAAATGCAAAATTATTTAAATAAAGCTGTTTGTTTGTAATAGCAAAAAAATTAGAAGCAGCTCACATGCCCAACAGATAGATCATTATTATGCAGTCATATATTCCTCAATGGTATGTTCTATTGCTATTTAAAAATAGCTAATCTTATAGATGCGTGTAAAATCTATACAAGACAGTGTTGGATGAAGAGAACAAATTGATTATAGTTATATAAAAATCTATAATAATGACCATCAAAGAATAGTGTAAATTGTAAAGTGCATATTTTATGGTAAAGATAAGTGTACTCTTTACTTTTTACTTTGGGTTTGATTCAGTTTTCTAAGAACAAATACCGGTTTGATCAAAAAGTATTTTTTCTTGCATTTATTTGAATGTAGATACTAACCTCTAATCCTTGCGAGTGTTGTTGAAGAGTGAATTTCTTTTTGTCAGTTTTCATAATGAGCTATTCAGGTTTTTTTTAGTGGTATGATTTTTTTGTATTGTTTATATCCCTGGAGTAATTTTGGTATCAGTTACTAGATATTCTATTTCTAAACAGTTACCTGACCTTAAAGATGCTGAAGCCGTTCAGAAATTCTTCCTCGAAGAAATACAGCTTGGTGAAGAGTTACTAGCTCAAGGTAATTAATATTCATTAAAAGACTAGGAAACAAGATAAAATTCTTCACACTAATATAAACTTATGGTGATGAGGGGCTTTTTTAATGTAGTGTGGCTATTTTTTTAGAAGATACTGTAAATATTTCAAGACAAGTTTTTAGGCATTTAATAATATGAGACATTTAATTTAATAATATGAGGAGAATAAGTAATCTACAAATGAGGTTGCTTTTAAGTACTTTAGAGAATACAGTCATAGTGTAATATATAAATAGTAACTGAAAGAATATCTGGGAGTATAATTCCCTCAACTCCCATCTAATCTTCAGGTCTTTTCTAGTACTTATAGGAAGGAATGGCTAATATAATAAGTCCCAGAGAACGTTAATTTACCTGATCAGAAGTATTTATAAATATTTCTACTGTCAAGTTAACTTTTATCTCAAAGTAGCTTTGAAGTAGTTGCTGTCATTAATAAAAATAGTATCAAGTGTCAACTTGTTTTTCTTATTCTCACTGTTATAATAGATTTAGATAGTATTGAACTACATGATGCAGGTCATTTGTGGGGTTTTTTTTTTTCTTTTTTTTTATGGGGAGAGATTAAAGGTTTACGATGGTGATATCATTACTTTTTATCATGTCTCCTGTTTCATAGGAAATAATTCTTGAGGGAGGTAAGGGAGGCAGTAATTGTTTTTTATTTGAATGGTATAGTAAGCTGCTAATATTTATAAATTAAAATGGAAATGTCTTGTTAAGAAATAATTGACTTTTTTCACAATATAAGAAAAATATGAAGTTTAATCATAGGGCAAGGTAAAGCACTTAAATCCTCATAAGGATCATTTGAGAGGCTATGATTATATTACTTTAATATCTGAAAAGAAAAATAAGCATGTATAATGATATGTGTCTAAGGATAGAGCGTATCTTTGGGTTATATTGGAGATCCATGTACTGTGGGCATCTGTCTATTTGTCTTGAGCCTTTAGATCCAGATGGAAAAGAAACGTTAACTCATGGTGGTGGGGGGAATGGGGGGGTGTCAAGGAAGGATAGGGAAGAGTTGTTCTTTTTCCCAAGCTTGTGTTGTTCCCGTTTCAGCCCAGCACACCCAGAGGGGTACTTCACTCAGCTGCCAAGCTGCCTTTTCTTCTGGTGGAATCTACCAACCCAGCCCGAGGTAGAAGACTCGGGTGGTTAGAATTTGGGAAAAGTAAGCCATGAGAAAGCATAGCAGCTTAGGCAGTGAGCTTCATTGCTTGGCAAGGCCTCCTTCGTCCAGGGCTCTTCCGTAAGCATAGTCGATGAGCTGAGCAAGATCTCATCTCAGGATATGTCAATGGAATCGAAGCTGCAAGGGCAGAGAGGAGACGGTTTGTTTATCTTGCGCTGAATTGCTGTGGTTCATGAGTGGTTTCCAGTGTGTTTAGAAGTTTTAGGAGGTGTCTCAGAGGATCCCCTGTGTTCTACACATACCACTCTGGTATAGCCACTCTATTTCCGTTTAATAATCAGAATTCATATCCTCAGACAACAGTGTGATCCCATCTATTGCCTGTAAGTTCAGTGGCATGAGGATTCAGTGGCCATGTGGCATCTTAATTTCCAAGTCAGTGGAGCCATTGTGTCCCCGATGGAAGTCCCATCCTATGTGGAAGACCTAAGTCTTATATTTTCCATTTTTAAGGCTTCTTAAAACAAGTTAATGCTTTCTTCAGTTTGAATACTTCAAGTGAAAATGCTAGGTAGCAGGCAGTTCTTTCTCATTTACCAGTCTTCAGTCCCTTATTTGGTCACATTCTTACTCGGGTTGGAAAACTTTGTTTACTGGTTTATTATATTTGTTTTTTTTTTTTTAAGTTTAATTTAATTTTTATTTTTTTGGTTTATTATAAATGATACTACTCAGCAGCAGCCAGATGGAAGAGATGCATAGGGTTAAGGGGTGGGGGACTTTCATGCCTTCTCTGGAGGTGCCACCCTCCTAGTACTTTGATGTATTCACCAACCCAGAAGCTCAGGAAATAATTTCTTGACATAATCAGAATTTGTTCAGTTTCACGGAAAGAGTTACAAATGGCACAGTCCCTACATTAAATTGCTAACAAACTAAGATTAAAAATGAGTGAGTAGGAGAACCAATGAAAAAGCCTACAACAGAAAATGAGGTAGCTACCAATCAGGGAAACGTTTTCACGTCTCCTTCAGGCTGCACCTTGAACTCCCTGAGAGGGCGCCTAGGCACTGGGGAGGGGAGAGCATTCTGCTCGACACAGCAGTGTTTCATGCCAAATGGCGACTTCCATCTTGTAACACTTGGCTTGTTCTTCCTCTGCTGTGTCATAAAGGGATTATATGATACTTTCAGTGCTGTTGGTATTATAAAACATACCACTTGATATCTGGCTGTCAGGTCAGCAAAAGTTGTAGCAGCATCACCTGTGAAGGAAGCTCAAGATGGCAAGTTGACTGCAGTTGAGGTCCTGTAAACGTATAAATGTATCCAGGCTTGTTTGGCATTGTTTGCTGTTGGATCCGCAGAGAGGATGACTGCCAGTGATGACTAGGTTCAGAAGAGATTAAAGGCCTTTAGGGTGTCTGCTTACATGCGATATTCATATAGGATAAGGGATTCGTTTAAAGCGAAATTGGGCCTGTCTGCCTCAGTCCCCCAATCTTCCAGTTCTCTTTTCTCATAGAAAATATTGTTTCATTGTTAGCAATTTCTTATGTATTCTTAGTATATAAATAGTAATAAACTTGGACATTTCTTTTTTTTTTTTTTAACTTGGACATTTCTGTACCTTATTTTCCCCCCTTTGTATGTGTGTTGGAGTCCCTTCAATATCAGTACATATAATCTGACTCATTCTTGGTAATGGCTTCTTAATCAGTTATACGAGTGCACTATATTTTCTAGGTTTTACTTGCACAATGTTTTTGGTCATTATCACTTGGAGATACAGTGAAGACTTCAGGGTTGAGTTTTGGACAGAGGCAAAGGCTTTTCCAGTCTCATGTTATGTTTACGTAAATCTTCCAGGTGAATATGAGAAGGGTGTGGACCATCTGACAAACGCGATTGCTGTTTGTGGACAGCCACAGCAGCTACTGCAAGTGTTGCAGCAGACTCTTCCGCCACCAGTGTTCCAGATGCTTCTGACTAAGCTCCCAACAATTAGTCAGGTAAAGATTTGAAATGTTGTGAAATAAGTGAGTAGAATCTGAGAGTTAAATGTTTAGGGACATTGGCATTTTACAAAGGAGCCTAGCGAACATGATGACATCATGAAACTCTCCTGCATGTAATGAAAATAGTACAGGAGATGTCAGTGCTTGACATTTTCTTCCCTAAGAGAAAAGCATCCAAATGAGGGGGCATAAAACCTAGTGATTGTGCCCAAGAGGTCGATTAGGAAATATGTCTCTTAGTGTTAAATCTCAGGCCTTAGTATTCAAATCATCAAATTCAGGCCACTCCCAGCTACTTTCTGAATCTAGCTTTCTGCCTCGTGTGAAACCATGCATTCAGTTAAGGGGCCTGGCAGAGGACAGAGGAGCCAAGATGGCATAGCTTGGAAATCAGATCAAAAAGGGCTATGGGTTCCCTCTGATCTCACTTGTCTGAAGGCCCCACCCAGTGTCTCTGCTTCTACCGAGGTGGGCTTCAAGTTTGGAGCTATTCAATTACATCCCATTTAAATAAGAGATTAAGCATAACTTAAGAGTTTATTAAAATGCATTCCATTCAATTTAAATCCTTCTCAAGGAGCCTGAATGAATCTACTTTTTGGAATATCATGTCTATTAAATGAATTTTCATCGTTGATATAATTAAAAATTAGTAAAACGACTGGTTAATTCTTTAAACTCATCTTTACAATTCTTTAAACTCACCTTAACTCATCTAGATTGGAAAGGGACTGAAAAGAAAGAGGTTCTAAAGATTTAAGGGAATGGACCTAGAGTCTGTCATACAGAGTGTAGTAAGTCAGAACGAGAAAACCAAATACCGTATACTAACACATATATATGGAATCTTAAAAAAAAAAAAATGGTTCTGATGAACCTAGGGGCAGAACAGGAATAAAGACACAGACGTAGAGAATGGACTTGAGGACATGGGGCGGGGAAGGGTAAGCTGAGATGAAGTGAGAGAGTGGCATGGACATATATACACTACCAAATGTAAAATAGATAGCTAGTGGGAAGCAGCTGCATAGCACAGGGAGATCAGCTCGGTGCTTTGTGATGACCTAGAGGGTGGGAGGGAGGCTCAAGAGGGAGGAGATATGGGGATATATGTGATATATGTATACATATAGCTGATTCACTTTGTTATACAGTAGAAACTAACAAAACATTGTAAAGCAGTTATACTCCATTGAAGATGTTTAAAAAAAAAAGGATTTAAGGGAAAGAGTTGGAAAACCAAGGAGTTTTAATCTTTTTTATTTTAGACTACTGTGGTTCCCAGTCAATTGTCAGAATCCTCTAAGATTATCTGTCTTTTGAAAGACAGCATAGCATAGTGCTTTTGGAAAATTGACCTGAGTGTGATGTCTTTGTATAATGACTGACCATTTACAGGCAGAAAAGGGAAATGTTTGAAGGATAGAATGATCACTACAGCACTAATTGGTATTTGTTCCTGTGGGAGTGAAAAGAAATCTTAAATCCTTTTTGGTTTTAGTTACAAAATTGACTAACATGTAACACGATATAATGTTATGGGTCCTTTGTTGACTTGAATTTTGAGATGGGACTGACAATGATCATTATTTTCTCAGATAAAAACAACGTATGAAGTGTTAAATGTTGATATCTCAGTATGGGTAAACCTCAGCAAGATTTGATTCAGAGATTTGATACAAAGAGCATTTTATGTTGAACTTAGAATCCTGATTAAATGCTTATCATACTTCTAAAAATTAAAAATTCTTTTCTCTTTCAGAGAATTGTAAGTGCTCAGAGCTTGGCTGAAGATGATGTGGAATGAGAAATAAATGTCAACATAATAATCTCAATTAAAAAATATTTTTAAAATCTTAACTTGGAAGATGATCAGCTCTGGGGGCGTAAGGGCAAATAAGCTTGTTATGGACTGTCCTACACTGAAATCTACCAAAGTTAATTTTTACTTTGTGTAGATCCATTTGTGTGTTTTATTTATTTTTCTCAGTGAAAAGTGTATTTTGATAGGTTTTCATTTTATAAATACACTCAGTTACCGAAATATGGATTTTGTTTATTCCTAAAACGTGCAATTAGAATGTACATATATAACATCACATTACTTACATTAAAAATACCCAATGCTCAGTTTTGAAAGATAGGCCAAAAAAAGTGTAGAAGAAAACGGAAGAATGCATTTTTTTCTTTTAAGCTAGTGCAGTTCGCTGTACATCAGATGATTGGATGGAAACTTGATTGTGTATTAAAACTGAGCATTAAAATCTTTAAGAGATTCTTTCCATTTAATCTCTTAAATATGTCTAATGTGCTGCTGTGCTATAGTAACTTCACTCCCACCGTTGATTAAATCAGTGGGCCTAATGTGTTCCGGATATTTATCTCCTTGTATTTTAGATATGTGTAGTTGCAAATAGCACCAGGAATTAGATCTGTGTACACCCTTAATCTAGCTGAGTAAGCTTCGCCAGTTAATGTCTGCCCGCATTTATAAAATGAGGGAATTGGTCTGCTGATTCAGCTTCTAATTCCTTTGGTTCTGTTTAGCATTTTCAAATCCCTTTTTCTGAGGGATATATCTGTTTGGGCAACTAGCCCTTGCATTTTTTAATACTCTGAATTTTGCATGCTTGCCTGACTTAGTATTTCTGAATTGATTTTTTTTTTTAAGGTATAACTTATGTTGATTTTCACTGAAATCATGGTTCTGTCACTACTTTTGTAAATTAATCTGAAATTTAACCTTCAAGGTAACTGGGACAATATGCTTGTAAAAGTGTGTGTTCCCCTTTGCTTTTATCATCAGTGTACCTCCTGAATCCCCTTCCAGCCTGATTCACTTATCTTGTTATGGGAATAAGGTATAACTTTGTGGCTGAAGACTTGCAAAGAAGATAATGGGACCTTTTATTCTCAAAATAGTGACATTATCTGCAGCCACAGATTCAGTATCAGACCTGAGAATAAAGATCCTTGGTACTTAGCGGTGTCTGTTGAGCATTTCTCGTTGTACCGGTTGCCTTTATTCTGTCTGAATGTAGAGAGACCTTTTCTGTGTATTGGACGTTTTATTTTGTTTTTCTTAAAAACTTTAACTGCAGGGTTTTGTGGTGTTTGGGAGGTAGTGGGAAGAGTTTGGAGTGTGGTTCTAGTTTCTGCCTCTTGGATAGCTGCCAGCCTTGGGCAAGTCCACATGACATCTCAACTCCAGTATTCTAATCTGTAAAATAAGAACATCAGACTAGGTCCCTTGCACATTAAAGGACTCTTCCTCAAGAACCTTCCAGGTTTGTGATCCTGAACCATAAAGAGTGTGCTTTTTTCAGTGACAAGCCTGCATGCTTTTTGGGGGGTGAGGTGGAGTGGGGTGACCAGTTCAAACGTGTTGGTAGGTTCATTTTCCTAGTAGGATCCCAAATCCAAAATAGTAGAGTGGTGATTGGTCAGTGATTGACCGTGTAGCTAGGAAACACTCTTCTGTCCTGCATCTTCCCAGACGGGATGGACTTGGGGCAGTCAGAGGGACTGTAGGTGGGGAAAGAGCAAGGGGCAGACAGCTTGGCAAGAGAGGAATGGACTCAGGAAAACTTAAGGACTGGCTGGAGGAGTGTGAGGGGTCAACTTAGGTTTATTTTAGGAGGGAATGAAGACTATGTGCCCTTGTGAACTGTAGTGCACCCCAAGCTGGGTATCACTTGGCTTTCTGAGAAATAATCAGCGTTAATGCTTATTGAAGGTAGTGATAGCCTTACTTTAGAGCTGATTATGCCAAGTACGTCTTATTTGAGTGACAGCTTTGGTGCTTTAAAATTAGGTACCACTTTTGAAAGCCAGCTATGTTGTGTTAAAAACAACAACCAATACCAAAAAAGTTTTTTCCGTCTAGACACGTAATTGCTGAACACTGTTTACTATCTAAAGTTTTACACGGTGATGGAACCAGGCGGTGGGGATGCTGGCCGAATGGTGCTCAACCCAAGATTTAAGTAGAGTGATAATAGCTTGGTTGTTCCCATGTGCTAATGTTGCAGCACACTTAGGTCTTTGGAAATGGAAATGTTAGTGCACATTGGCATGCTTCCTTGGGCAGAGATCTATTGTTTTGGTTCTACAATTTGTGCTTAAATTCTTCAACTCTTATTTGGTTGGTCTTTATGTTTACTAACTCTGCTAAAAACTTCTTGGAACTTCTCGCACTGTGCATCCATTCTTTTCCTGAGTTCTTGGATCATCTTTACAGTCGTTACTTGAGCTCTTTCCAGTAGATTGGCTATCTCCACTTTACTACTAAATTTATATCTAAATTCACCATATCTGTATCTAAATTCACCAGTTCCACAGCTGTGAAAACTCCAGGCTTTGCCTTCGTTTCTGCTGATTCTCGGAGTCGCTGGCACCTTCATGGTCCCTCGTGCCTCTGGCTTCTGGGTCTGCGTGTGCTGTCTCCGCATCAGCCTCTGTCAACCCATACGTAGTAGCTTAGTTACGTTTCTCGACCTGGGAGAAGTGGCTCTCTGTGGGAGATGTCCTGTGTGTCCCAGTACGGGACCAGGGTAGGTTCTGAGCTGTGTTTGCAATCAGTAGTTCCCGGCCGCTGCGGTCTGCCCCCTGGTGGCCGAGGCTGGTCTAGAGGTTTGTGCGCGCTTCCTGCCGGTGCCCGGAAGGGGAGGGGCTGGTGCCCGCCCGCTGCTGGGCGGGCTGGGCCTGGGCCTGGGCCTAGGCCTAGGGGAGTGTGTGGAGGTGGCCCTGGACTCCAGTCGAGGCGGCCTGTCAGCTCATGGGTGGGGCTGGGTGCCCGCCCTGTGGGTGGTTTGGCCTGAGGCGCCCCGGCGCTGGAGGCTGCAGGCTATTGGGTGGGACCAAGGACCCAAAATGTCTGCCAGCAGCATTTATGACCCCAGAGAGAGCCGCAGACGCCCGCCGCCTCCCCAGGAGACCCAACAAGACCCGCAGGTAGGTCGGGCTCAGGCTGCTCTGCAGTCATGCCGTTGTCACGCGAGGGGGGTTGCGTGCCCCCTCCCGGAGCGGAGTCTCCTCTTCCTTCCCGCTGTCCTGTGGGGCTCCTGCGATCGAGCCGCACCGGTCTTCGCAGCCAAATGCCGGGGGCTCCTCCCGATGCCAGACCCCCCCCGGCTGCGGAGCCTGGCGTGGGGCTCCGCGCTCACGCCGGGGCGAGGCTCTGCGATGTAAGTGTTCTCTAGCTGGGGTCGCCCGCTCAGGTGGTGTGGGACTTGATGGTGGCGAGAGGGCGCCCCTCCGACCTTCTCGTGCTTTCTTCTTTATGTCTTTGGGTGTTGAATGTCTTCTGGTAGCTGCCAGTCGTTTTAATCGACGGTTGTTCAGCAGTTGGTTGTCATTTTGTTGTGCTCGTGAGAGAAGGTGAGCTCAGGTTCTCCGCCGTCGTCTCCACAGTTTGTACTTCAAGAGCACTTAAAACGGGGGCTTACCTGGCAGTATCAGCGCTGTTCTGTTAGATAAATAGAACTTAGGTTCACACCTCACTTTTGTAAAGTGTGTAAAACCTGGCACAGTGTGTGTGGTGGGCAGTCGGTAAGCATTTGAGTCCTCTTCCTCCTCAGTAAACTTGGTGGTTTCTCATGTTGCCTGCCTTTCTGACCTTGTTGACTCAGCCTATGGACCAGAGTGTGTGTGAATGTCAACGCAGAAGAGATTGTTCAGAAAATTGGTATATCATGCAGATACACAAAATTTCCTTTCTTGTAACGTAAAAAATGCAGTTTTATTATTGCTTGTGCCTCAGCTGCTTAAGTGATATTAAAGGGCTTGGCGAAAATTTTGGCTTGGTGTATGTTTGCAGAAGTGAATTCTGCTGAATTTGATGATTCAACGTAGAATCAAGTTTCTTGGTTACCATCCCTTTGAGAAAGTTGACAGCTCTGCAGCTTCTCCCCAGGAAAATGCACACTTGCCTTTGACTTAAGGGGGATTACAGATCCCAGGTTAAGAACCCCTGCTTTAGTGTCAACAGGTGAGGATTCTGTAGTAGTGTTTTCCCAGCCTTAGATGTATCAGAATCATCTGATTCCGATGGAAGCCTTGTTAAAGCAGATTGCTGGGCCTGACACGTTGCTGGCCAGCAGGTCTGGGCCAGGAACACGTATCAGTCAGCATTTCTAGCAAGTTCCCTGGTTTTGGGGATGTTGCTGGTCTCGGGTCATGAATGTGACGCAGACGGTGACGCTCAGTGGTGAAGTGGAAAATGTGAATAGGAAATCCTTATTAGAGAACACCAGCTGTGATAAGGTCACAGATGATGTACTGTATGTAGCATTCGAAAAGTGAGACATGTGCTTAAAAAAACCTGCCGACTGTAGCGGAATGTAATTATTTGGGAGCTCCTAGTACAGACCATCAGTTATCAGACTTTATGTTCAAGATAGGCCAGGCCATTAAAAAAATGCATTTTAGGAATTTTTTTCAGAAAATAACCCATCGACTAGACAGGTCAACTAAACAGAAATCACATTCCCTAAGCGTGTAAGTTGTGAGTTTTTAAGTTTTTACTCCACATTTATGTCTTTGAGTGAATCAAATGGATTTTCTCCCTTTTTAGATTCAGGTTTTCTGGAACATATATATATATATATATGATGTATATATATATATAGATTGTTTAAATACTAATTATACTATGTATTTAAATTACGTAATAAATTGTATAATTTTGGGGGTACTAAATCCTTGTTTAATTTCCACTAATATTGATAAGGGAGTCAAGTACTTTGACATAATACTGACAAAGAAGCTAGAGATGGGGAGTGAAGGGGAGAAAACGGGGACGAGAGGCTGTGGTGAAGCTGGAGCTGGATCTGAGAAATGGAGTGGTGCCTGGCACTCAGCACGCGTCTCCGTGTGTCGTGTGCCCGCGTGTGCTCTGCACGTTCAGAGAGAGAGCCAGAACAACTGCATCCCCCTGGAAGTTCACCGAAGTCCTCAAATCCAGGTCCCCCTGCCTTTTATCACATAAGAAAGTAGACTGAGCTGGCCTTTCAGTTTGTTCCTTGGTTGAGTGGGCATCTTTGAAGTTATAAAACCAGCGCCTGTCTCAGTTGAGCCAGAGTAATACACCAGACTAGTCCCCAGAGAGGCTGAACATACTGACTCAGTGACCTCTGGACGGTGTTCACGTCACACATGCAATTGCTCCGCCTACTCACCATTTGAGGAGGACAACTTTGGTTGTCAGCCGAGACTGATTCTTTTCTAGACCTCTTTTTTTTTTTTTTTTTTTTTTTGGCCACAGTGCTTGGCTTGTGGGATCTTAGTTTCCTGACCAGGGATTGAACTTGCACCCTCGGCAGTGAAAGTGCGGAATCCTAACCACTGGACTGCTATGGAATTCCTTATTGACCAATTTTATCCATACCCCATTCCCAGAGAGCACTGCGGCGGTTTATAAAAGCTTCCTTTGCAATTCCCTGTATTAATTAGGACCCTAGTAGCAAGTATAGACACCCAACTTGAATACGCTTGAGAAATAGTGGCATTTGTTAGCTCCTCAGGAAGACCTTTACGATTAGCACAAGGATCTCCACACCAGGACAGCTCCTTCCATCTCTGCTTCTCACTGGGCTTGTGTCATTTCTACAAAGGGACTTAAAGAGGAGGCTGGAGCTCTGAACCCTAGCCGCTCCAGGCACGTGTGTGTGATGACAGTCACAGTTCCTGAGCTCTAGAGTGTATTAACTCGCATCTCCTTGCAGTCTTACAGGTGTGCCCAGTGTTGCATGGTAAGTGGAAGATTCAGGATTTATTGAAGTAAAAATTGTGTATGTATATTAAATGTATAAGATGTACAGCGTGACATTTGATGTCTGTAGCCCTTGTGAAATAGTTAACCACCGTCCAGCTAGTTAACATCTCCCATCACCTCACATAGTTCCCTTTTCTTGTGTGAGTGGTGAGAATACTTAAGACCTACCCCCTGCAAATTTCAGGTAAATATTAACTACAGTCACCACGAGATATGTTAGATCTCTGGAACTTATTCATCTTATAACTGAAAGTTTGTACCCTTTGACCAACACCTCCCCTTTTCCCCTGTCCCCCAGCCCCTGGGAACCACCATTCTATTCTGTGTTTCTATGAGTTTTGATTTTTTCAGATTCCACATACAAGTGAGATCATGCAGTATTTGTCTTTCTGTGTCTGGCTTATTTCTCTTAGTCTCATGTTCCAAGTTCATCCATGTTGTTGGAAATGGTAGAATTTCCTTTTATAAAGGTGTGTATCACATGTATCCATTCATCCACTGACAGACACTTAGGTTATTCCCCTGTCTTGGCTCTTGTGAATAATGCGGCAATGAACATGAGGGTGCAGGTACCTTTTTGAGAGAGTGATTTCATTTCCTTTGGGCTTAATACCTAGAAGTGGGATTGCTTGATCATGTAGTACTATTTTTAATTTTTTGAGGCATTTCCATACCGTTTTCCATGTGGCTGCACCAGTTCACATTCCCACTAACGGTGCACGAGGGTTCCCCTTTCTTCATGTCCTCGCAAACACTTGTTAACTCTTGTCTTCTTGATGAAAGCCATTCTAACAGGTGTGATACTCGTGTGGCTTTGATTCACATTTCCCAGGTAACTAGTGATGTTGAGCGCTTTTTCATATACTTGTTGGCCATTTGGTTATCTTTTTCAGAAAAAAATATCTGTCTAAGCCCTTTGCCTATTTTTAAGCTGGGTTATTGTTATTTTGCTATTGAATTGTATGAATTTCCTTATATTTTGGGAATATTAACCCCATATGAGATATATGGTTTGCAAATATTTTCTTCCATTCCATTGGTTGCCTTTTTCATTTTGTTCCGTTGCTGTGCAGACGCTTTTGGTTTGATGAGTCCCAGTTGTTTATTTTTTTAATTTTGTTGTTTGTACATTTGGTTCAAATTAAAAAAAAAAAAAAAACATCACCAAGACTGATGTTGAGGGGTTTCTCCCCTAGTTTTACTTCTAGGAGTTTTACAGTTTCCAGTCTACATTTAAGTCTTTAATCCATTTTGAGTTGATTTTTGCATATGGTAAAAGGTAAGGGTCCAGTTTCATTCTTTACATGTAGATATCCAGTTTTCCTCACACCATTTATTGGAGAGACTGATCCTGTGTATTCTCAGCACCTTTGTTGAATATTAGTTCACTGTAAGATTCAGGACTTGAATTAGGAAGGGCAACTTGCACTGTACTTGGCTACCTTACCTATTTGATAGGGTAAAGGAGGAAGACTGGGGCATTTCTGTTTTTTTTATGTTTTTAAAGAATGGGGGGGCTTCCCTGGTGGCGCAGTGGTTGAGAATCTGCCTGCTAATGCAGGGGACACGGGTTCGAGCCCTGGTCTGGGAAGATACCACATGCCACGGAGCAGCTGGGCCCGTGAGCCACAACTACTGAGCCTGCGCGTCTGGAGCCTGTGCCCCGCAACGGGAGGGGCCGCGATAGTGAAAAGGCCCGCGCACCGCGATGAAGAGCGGTCCCCGCACCGCGATGAAGAGTGGCCCCCACTTGCCGTAACTAGAGAAAGCCCTCGCACGAACCGAAGACCCAGCACAGCCAAAAATAAATTAAAAAAAAAAAAAAAAAAAAAAAACTTTAAAAAAAAAAAAAAAGAATGGGGGTACTTTTCACCAAAGGTGAGAGACATGATGAGCAAACAGGACCAAATGGCCACTATATCACTGAAGTTGCGCATGGAATGGATGCCTGTTTCTTGTGAGAATACAGAGCCTGAGGAGTTGAAAGCACAAAACACTGGAATCTTACATCTTTTTTAAAACGAGAGGTTTTTTGGTGTGCTTTCTGCTTTATAATTTTGCAGTGTCTAAGATAAAAATCTCTGCCGTCTCCCAAGTTACTGACATAAAGGTAATGCTTCGGGAAGGTTGCCATGACTTCTGAGCTCCTGTCACAGACTGGACCAGATAAGTGGGAGCAGAGTTTGGCGAACAGATCATCTTGGGGGTGTGGGATGAAGCTGGGCGAGAGCCAGAGGCCGTGGGGACTGGGGCTCAGGGCTGGGAGTGAGCCTCTTGGCGTCTCTTTCCTGGGATTCTCCCCAGTTTCTCCCTCCTTCCTGGGCGACTTCGTTCTCTGTGGCTGAGCGGCGCCTGTACCCGATGACCCCCTCCTGAGCTCAGGCGGGTATGGCTGCCTGCTTGCTCAGCATCATGTGGATGTCCACGGTCACCTCAGATGACATGTGCAGAGCTGACTTCATTCCACTGAACCTGCTCCTGCTGCACTGCCCTCTGCCTGGCTGTTTCCTGCTCACCACATTCCATCAGTGACCAAACCTGCCCCTCCTCTTCTTTTTTTTTTTTTTTTAAACTTATTTATTTATTTTTGGCTGTGTTGGGTCTTGGTTGCTGCGCACGGGCTTTTCTCTAGTTGCGGAGATCGGGGGCTACTCTTCGTTGCGGTGCGCAGGCTTCTCATTGCGGTGGCTTCTCTTGTTGAGTAGCACGGGCTCTAGGTGCGCGGGCTTCAGTAGTTGTGGCACATGGGCTCAGTAGTTGTGACTCGCAGGCTCTAGACCGCAGACTCAGTAGTTGTGGCGCACGGGGCTTAGTTGCTCGGCGGCATGTGGGATCTTCCCGGACCAGGGATCGAACCCGTGTCCCCTGCACTGGCAGGGGGATTCTTAACCACTGCGCCACCAGGGAAGTCTTGCCCCTCCTCTTCTTACTATGTCCCTAATCCATTCACTTCTCTTGACCTCACTGTCACTCTCTTGAGTCGTTTATCTATATAGTGACTGTACAGCCTCATCCCCTCTGATCCATCCTGCTGCCTAAGGAATTATTGGGAAACATTTTGTCCCTCATGTAGCATCCAAGCCCCTTATAATCTGACCTGAGTAATTAACTCTCTAACGTCATTCATCACATGTCCTCCTCCCCTCCCAAACACACAGAAGCAGAAGTTCTGGTCAAACTGAACTAACTTCCCCCAGAAGTACCTTCCTCTGCAGCTAGGATCCTATCTATTGCCTCAGGGCTTTTGCACATGATATGTGCCCTGTGCTAACCGCCAAGGATCTCTGGATAAACAAAATAGTCCCTGCCCTCACTGACTTTACCATCAGGTTGAGAGAGAATTAGTGAAGGCTTCCTAGGTGCAGGGGTAGGTGCCCTTTGTTGGAGATTCTGTAGAACCCTGGGATGTTCTCAACCATGGCATTTACCAAGATTACTGTAATTTCTTGGTAACTTGGCCCTCTTTCCCACTAGACCACTCCTAATCCTAAGGACGTATGTCTTACCGACCATTGGATTTCCCAGCATAAAGCATACTTAAATGCTTAGTAAATATTTAATGGATGAATGGAGATTCAAATGGGCAGAAGTTGGTTGGGAATTTTTCACAATGAAATTAATATAAAAGATTCTTTGACATTACACATGCAGGGTAAGTGGAAGGAAAAAAGCATATGATTGTGAGGAGTGATGAGGTCTATTTTAAAAGCTGCTTACTAAGTCACTGGGTTAGAAATAACACAGTTTGAGAATAGAAGGGAACATATCTATTTAGTTTTCCTCATATTTCTTGACAGCCTCCTGGCTTAACAAAAGGCCAAAAAAAAATTATAAAGCAAATCTGGCAGCCATTGAAGTAGCATTTATAAGATTTAAAAAAGCAACTCAGAGTCATTCCAAACTGTTCATCCTTTCATTGAAAGCTTGTCATATGTGGGGTGAATTATGTGTAGTTATCACTTAAATCTTTTATTCTGTGGGCAGTCCATACTCTGCCCAATGCCTTTGAAAGGACAGGAGTGTTTCGTTTTGTTTTTTACCTATCCTTTGAGCAAGAAGAACTTTACACAGCAGTCCAGGGAATTGGGAAGACTGGGAATCTAACCTGTATACTTTCACAGATGACTCATTTTGAAATTCACTTTATATTCAGGAGAAATGCTAACTAAAATGACCATGCCCTCACTAAACGTTTGTGATGAAAGACAAGACTTTCCAAATTTTCTTTAACTTCGTAGGTACTACATTAGACATTCAGCAAGCTCCATTTAAATATTATTACTACTTATAGTAATATTTTGAGTGACTGTAGTCTCAGTCATAGGTATTGTGGTTTGTCATGTACTGGCTGTCTGATGGTAGGTCCTTTAATTTCTTGGGTACTTCATTACTTAGGAATACTTTCTGAGTCTTGGGTCCTCATCAGTAAAATGGACAAAAAGTGAAATGACATATTATAATCATTTGCTTAGATGCTGTCTTCCCTGATAGACCAGGAGTTTTCTTGACGTAAGAGCTAGATCTCATTTTCATTTGGATCCTGAGTATCTACTCTGGCTTGTCAATAGGCAGAGAGTAAATATTTATTGAACTGAAATCAAAGAGGATGGACTTGTTAATTTGACCTGAATTAAAATATTCTAGCACCTGACAAAATTAGAGATGGCTTTCCTTTCTGGGCTAGGCCTTGCACTGATTCTTTTAATTAAATAGAAGTTTCAGGATGGGATGAGAGGTCAGCCTAAATGTTTTTACTACCCTTTTATTTTATCAAAGACAATGCCAAGCAAAATTCAGATATTTCTGTTAATGCTTTCAGGTCTCGGTTAAACTTGAGATTTCTTCCTAATGCTCTTACACCCAAATATTCCTTGATTTTGAGAATAGGCACAGGTATTTATCTGAGGCTCACACTAAATTTGCATGGAGTGGAAGAGGTGGAAGGGGAGGTGTCCTGACGCTTAATTTCCTCGCAGAGAAATTGTTGGCCCATAGTCCTTACATTTGGGCCTCTGAGAGGGGGTGTATTTCTCTTGATGGTCAGTAGAAACACAAATTGCCCAGCCAGTATGCTTTCTAAATAAAAGACTTTGGAAATTTGCAGGATTTACATGCTCTTTCTTTTGCCACATGCAACTTCTCTCCTGCAAAAGGGCATACAGATCTTACTGTACTTGCTTAAGAAAATAGACAGAATTAATATTCTACCTGTTTCCTATGAAAAAGGAAAGATCATTCCCTGTGAAGCCTCGAGGTGATGGGGTTAGCTGTCAGGATGCACGCAGGGAGGTGGGGAAGCTGAGCGCACCAAGTCATCTCGGGGCGGGGGGCAGGGAGGTGCGCGGCGGGGTTGTCACTCAGTTCCATTGATTCCTCCTCACCTGGGATGCACCACAGGCCTCGGCAGCCTAGACAGCGCATCTTCAGGACACGTCTTATGTCTCGTCTTCTCTGTGTGTCTCACGTTCATCCTACCTCCTGAGAGAGGCTCTGGATTGTCCTATATTGGAGAGTCACACAGAGACACCTCAGAGGCCGTTGACCTCTCGTGTCGCCTCTTCCACGGTGACCTTGAGCTTGGTCAAATCAGAACAGCTTGGGCTGGCAAGGCTGGTTTTCATTCTACATTTCTGGGCAAGCCAGTCCTTTTATGCAGAAGATCTGCCTAAAGCTACTCTCCAAGGGAGGCTATCTGCTAAGAGGACACCTAAAGCTCATGGGTTCCTTTTTAGGGCTGACAACGTGCCTCAAGTCTGACCTCCTTTAAGAGATATTTAGAATATTCTGCCTTCCTAAGATTTTGCTTCAGAGAAGTAAATAATGGCTGAAAGTAAATGGTACTCCAACCTCTTGGAGTTCTGGCCTAATCTTACAAGTCTTTTGACTGATTTTAAGAATCATCAGTAATCAAGTGTTCCCTTATTTTAGCTTATCTAATGCTCTCTTTAAATACTAAGTTTTGTAACATAAAAAATATAAACCTGCATTTGTGTAATGTTCTTAACGCTCTAGATGTTTTATCATTGAATTCTCAAAGCTATGAGGAAGGTAAGATATTACCAGAGGATATTAACTGAGGCATGGAACTGTGACAGGAGTTGTTCTGAATCACCCGAATTAACGATAGAAATGAGTTCAGGCTCATCTTCCTGGTTTGTACCCGAGCCATCTCAACCATAGGTCATGCTACATCATGATGCTTTGAGGACAATAAGTTAATAAATATCCTATCTTAACAGGGTGCACAGTTAAAAACTTACTTGGCGGTTTCCTCTGGTAGGATGTAAGCTTTAGGACAGCAGTGTTTTTGATTTTTGTTTTGTTTGTTTGTTTTTTATGATTTTTGTTCATTGCTGTATCCCCAGTGCCTAGAATGGTTTCTGGCACAAGATGGACACCTCATTAAAAGCTAAATGAATTAATTAAAAAGACAGTTTACACATACAAAAAAATTGATGGAGTCTGCCAGAAAAGGCTGTTATTAGTATTAAAAAAAAAAAAGAGAGAGAGAGAGACTGAAAGAGAAAAGGACATGGGTTCCCAGGGGTACTAACCAATATGAAATAGTTCTCATAGTCAAGGTGACATCTCCTCAATTATACTTTACCCTGTTACCTCAGCTATCATCTCCCAAAGCCAAGATATTCAAGTTAACTTCAGCATGAGTTAAGATATGTGATAAAAATAATTCCAGGAAGGACTTCCCTGGTGGCGCATTGGTTAAGAATCCGCCTGCCAATGCAGGGGACACGGGTTCGAGCCCTGGTCCGGGAAGATCCCACATGCCGCGGAGCAACTAAGCCCGTGCACCACAACTACTGAGCCCACGTGCCACAACTACTGAAGTCCACGTGCCTAGAGACCATGCTCCGCAACAAAGAGAAGCCACCCCTCACCGCAACTACAGAAAGCCTGCGTGCAGCAACAAAGACCCAACTACAGCCAAAAGTAAATAAATAAATTTATTAAAAAAAAATGATTCAAGGAAACACCTAAGCCAGCCCTGCAAACATCGGCTCTAGAGCCACGGTATGCCTGGAAGGCTCCTATCGTAAACAATATTTACTCTGACTTGTTTAAAATAGCTTATGATTAAAAGTTTTTAGTTTATTCCATGCTGAATAGCATTTTCCAGATACCCTACAGTGAAAAGAATGAGCTCTGAAGTCTAGAAAAAGCATCTCCCTTAACCAATTGTCAAAGGAGTCTGGGGTGCTTTAACTATAGATAATATTCTTCATATACGGAGCTATTGCACCTTGCTGTCCCGGCGGCACGCACGAGTTTTTCTCAAGGATGGGCTTGTCAA
Source organism: Balaenoptera musculus (assembly GCF_009873245.2). Classification (NCBI taxonomy): domain Eukaryota; kingdom Metazoa; phylum Chordata; class Mammalia; order Artiodactyla; family Balaenopteridae; genus Balaenoptera; species Balaenoptera musculus. Next base: position 80,271,782 of record NC_045800.1, read on the forward strand.
CCACAGATTACTCTTTCAAGCATCTGTAAGCTGGTCATGTTCTGTGCCACGGTGGTGTGTCACCATGGAACAGAAGAAGTAACAGGTGACCTCATCTGAAGATGATTTAACGCCACCCGCTGCTCCATGGGGGAAATTCCGTCTCCATCGCACAGGGGTCAAGGCAGCTGAGTTATTGGACACTGGACCAGTCCTTGTGAGAAGCAAATATCAGCAAAATGTGTGTCCAGTAGTATTTTTACAAAAGCTTCTTCCTGCCTTCTCCCTACACCCACTGAGTCCTGCACTGCCATTGGCTGAGTGATCCCGGCCGCTCACGGGCTCATCTGCCAGGCAGAGGAAGACGCCCGCTCCATCAGGTCAGGAGGAGGACGGAGAGGACCCCGGGCGGCGTGCTCTCCCCGCTGCGCTGCTTCCCAGCCGGGGCGGGGGCGTTGGACACGTGATAGAACGCATCCTGTGAGACGTGCGGGTGCTGAGCGATGCTCGCTGCTGAGCCACGCCGGACGGGACCGCAGCCCCGTGAGAATCCCGGCAGGTTAGAAGCGGAGGCGAAGGAGAGTTCTGGTGCCACCTGGTGGCCGCGTCCCCGCTAGCGGCCCGAGCGCCTGGCCGCGCCCTGTCCCCGGGCTCCGTGGTCCTCCGGGGGCACTCGCCACCCGCTAGCCGGCGACCTGGAGCAGACAGCCCGCAGCCTCCGGGCTCCGGCCCTCGGTTTCCCCTTGCAGGGAAATGTGATTCTGTAATGTATACCGATCACTAATAGCGAAGTGAAAATGCTAGGACACAGAGAGGGAAAAAAAAGTTCAGCCTGGAAAATGTACCAGCATGGCAATTTGTCAAGTCTTGTTTTAGGTCCCCATAAATTAAAATTTTATATGGGAATATGCCAAGTGAGAGAATGTAATTCAGAAAAATAGTTGGAAGGACTGCTGACTTGTCAAAGAAGAGGCATAATTCCAGGTTAATCTTGCTTCAAAGCAGCATATGGATCTTTTATAATAAAGGCAAAGAATAAAATTAATGCATATATGGGGAATCTAGAAAAATGGTACAGATGAACCTATTTGCAGGGCAGGAATAGAAACGCAGACGTAGAGAATGGATGTGTGGTCACGGGGGAAGGGGAGGGTGGGATGAACTGGGAGATTAGGTTTGACATAAATACACTACCATGTGTAAAATAGATTGCTAGTGGGAACCTGCTGTAGAGCACAGGGAGCTCAGCTCGGTGCTCTGTGATGACCGAGATGGGGGTGGGGTGGGAGGGAGGTCCAGGAGGGAGGGGATATATGTATACATATAGGTGATTCACTTCATTGTTCAGCAGAAACTAACGCAACATTGTACAGCAATTATACTCCAATTAAAAAAAAAAGGAGAAAAATGAGGTAGAGGGTTTCTTTAACTCCTTAACCTCCCAATTCTGTATGATCACCATGCAAAAAACAAACAAAAACTTTAGAATCAGAGTCCTGGGCTTGAGTCCCAGATCTGCCACTTACCAGGGACCTTACCTTCTTTGAGGCTCAGTTGCAAAGAGAAGATAGTATCTTCTCAAAAGGAGAATTAAAACTCCGGCCACACCTACCGTCTACTGTGCCCATACTGTTACCTTTCCCCCTATTCCTATGGATTGGCTGTCCATGCTTCTCTCTGATATCCATCCCCTTTGGACCACTCATGGACATTGCCCAGCAGTTCTTCCTCCCTTCTGCATCCTCAGTTTCCCCCTCTCTACCAGATAACTTGATTGGCACACAGACATGGTATAATTTCTCCCATGTTAAAAAGATCTACTGGCTCCTCATCCCTGCAGCTAGCTCCCCATTTCTCTTCTCACATTTATATCATAGAAAAATGTCTCTGAAGTGCTGTCCATACTCACTATCTCTGCTTCTCCCATTCTGTCGTGACCCACCCTATCAGACTTTTTGCTGCTTTTGCCAAGGAAACCAGTGGCCTCCTCATGCTGAATTCTGGTGTCAGTTCTCAGTCTTTATCTTCTGCGGTTTGTCAGCAGTATTTGACATGATCATTCCCTTCTCCTGGAAACCCTCTGTCCTCTTGGCTTCAGGACACTACACTCTCTTAAGTTTTTTCCTGCACTGGCCATTTCCCAGTCTCTGGGGCTCAGTCCTTGTGTGTCTTTTCCAGCTATGCTCACCCCTAACTGACCTCATCCAGTCGCAAGGCTGAAAATACTATCTGTATATTCTGAATGCTCCCAAGTAGCATCACCAGTCTGGACTTGACCCCTGAACTTCTGGCTTCCGACTTGACATCGATGCTTGCTTGTCTCAGAGACCTCTTAAACGTAACATGTCCACATTGAACTTCTGACCCTCCCTTCCAGGCCTGTTCTCTTTGGGGTCATCTGCATCCTTGTCAATAGTTTCTTCAGCCTTCTGGATGCTCAGGCCAAACATCTTGGAGCCACGCTTGACCCCTCTGTTTCTCTCACACCCCGTCTCTTTCTTCCTAGTGTATCCTGAATCCATCATTTCTCACCCCGTCTGCTATCACTGTGGTCCTGCCCTACTGTATTTTTCTCCAAAGCCCATATGTATACTATATATTTTGTTCTTATTTATCTATTTAATGCCAGTCTCCTCCACAAAAATGCAAGCTCCATGAGGACTGCTTCCCATCTCACCCTAGTTTTGTTCATTGTTGTATCCCCAGGGCTTCAAATTGTGTCCTAATTGGTCCTCAACAAATACTGGCAAATGAATGAATGAATGAATGAATGAAGCAATTGGCAAATAGCAGGTGTTTAATAAATGGATAAATGGTAGCTATTATTTTACATTATCCTTCTTAGGTATCTAATATGAATAGGAAATTAAAAGAACAAAATGCACTGTGAAGGAGCCATCAGACACATCCAGAAATGGGATATTGTACCGGACCAGTTTCTTTCAAATAGTCAGTATCTTTAAGAAGGGGGCTGGTGGGGCAGGGGACTGTCCTGGATGAAAATACATTTAAGAGATGGAATTCCCTGGTGGTCCAGTAGTTAGGACTCTGTGCTTTCACTGCCGAGGGCCCAGGTTCAATCCCTGGTCGGGGAACTAGGATCCCACAAGCCTTGCATTTGTAGCACAACCAAAAAAAAAAAGAAAGAAAAAATACATTTAAGAGATAAAACGCCAAATATATTGTGTGGTCCTTGATTGAGCAGAAGAACTTTAAAAGAAAATTTTGTACTATTTGGGGACGATGTTGAAAATTACATTAATTGTATTAGCTGGTTTAATACATAGTTGTGATTATGTATTATAAGCATTTCATTTTTATATAAATATATCCATATATATGAAATTTAGTTTTTAGGGGTGAAATGTGATGTTTATAATTTACTTTAAAATACAAGAAGATAAATACATGAAGCAAAGCTGACAAAATGTTAATTGTGAAATCGAAGCAGTGCACACGTGGGTGTTTGTTATACTATTCTTTCTGTATGTTTGAAAATTTTAATAGAAAAGTTACACAAAGCATGCTATGAGCTTTAGTGGGAAACTGGTTGCAACAGACTTCGATGGTGCTATTGCTTCAAAGCGATCCGGGGGCTGGGAACTGCTGGCAAGAGACCCACAGCTCTGGAGGACTCGTCTTACCTCCCAGGGCCGTGCAAAGGAGCGTCCCAGCAGCTTGGCAGGCTCCGCCCCGCCTCCACGCGGCTTCCAAAGTCGAAGGGCCGGCCTGAAAAGCCAGCTGCTGCTCCGACAGGCAGCTCTCAGTCAGCTCAGCTGCTGTAGCAAAAGGCCTTTGGTGCCGGGCCAAGCCCAGAGTCGGGAGCAACTCCGACACCGTGTCTCTGGTTTCTAGTAGCGCAGATTTATGACTTTTGGATTTGGAAGGGGAAAAGATTCCTTAAATCCAAGTCAAAAGCTTGCTAGAACCACCCTCCTGAGCTAAACAGAAACAGACGAAAAACTTTCCCTCCGTGCAGTTTTTTTTTTTTTTTTTTTTTTTTTTTTTAGCCCCGAGGCTTGAGGGATCTCAGTGCCCCCAGCAGGGTTAGAACCCATGACCCCTGCAGTGGAAGCGCAGAGCCCTAACCACTGGACCGCCAGGGAATTTCAATCCTTCTGTGCAGCTTAAATGGGATAACTCCAGGTGGTGTCGGGTTTTGTGTGACCGTACATTTGAAGGTGCTCTGGGATGGTGTCTTTCCCTGTCTTCAAAGTAAACTTGGGGTCCATTGTCTCATCATCTCTAGGTTATGGGATTTGGGGGTCATATTTTTTTCTTATTTATACTTTGCTGTATTTTTCAAAATTTCTGCCATCACCACATACTCTTCTCCCAGTAAGCTTTTTGGTCTCTACCTGCAGTATCTGCTGGACCCGTTCTGCTGTGACTAACAAATCCAGATCAAACTGAAGCACACTGGGAATTTGTGGCTTCACAGGCAGGGGCGGGTCTTGGGTACCGCTGGGCCTGGGTGGGGGTCTTTCTCTCTCTTCATCCTGCAGGTCTCCCTCTCGAGTTGGCTCCAATCTCAGGCAGATGCTTCCCTTGTGGTCACAACACAGCTTTAGACTTGCCTCTTTCCAGCGTCAAGTCTAGTGGGAAAAATTTCTGGCCCATGCATGATTCCTGGCAAAATGTTCTTTGCGTCTCCTTGGCTCATGTACCCACCTAAAAACCAATGCTGGGGCAAGAAGGATAGAGCAACTGATCAGTTCCCGTCCCCTGAGATGGAGGTGGGACCATGCACATGGGCTAGGAGAAGGAAAGGTCATTTCCTAGAGGCAATGTGGTGTCCAGTTAGCAAAATGAGGGAATAAATGAAACATAACCAGAAAATCACACATACTTCGTCTTCCTACTCCCAGAAAGGATTTACAATAATGCAGGAAGGAGGATACTTAGGCTAAGGAAAGCTGCTCTAATTGAACCCAAAACTTAGCTCTGAGGTTCCTGGCAACCAAGGCAAAAGGGAAAGGCTAACTCCTCAGAACGAAAGAGTAAGTTAGGATCAACAGCCCTGAAGATGAAACTTTCCTAAGAGTCCAATGCTCAGTTAAGCTGTCCTCTTCCGCTGTCTTCTCTCTCCATTTCCAGTGTTTCTTACTGTTTTACTTTTTGTCTCTCTTGGGCAATCTCCACCTTTTTTCTCATGCCGCTGAGTCCTTGTCCCCTGTCTCTGCCTAGAGCCACCATATGGTCTGTTGACCTTTCTTCATATGTCTGTTGAGTTGGAAACCATAAGGACCTCCAGGGACTTAGACTAGTGCTGTGATAACATTTCCTTATGCTCCTGAAGGGAGGGGTTAACCTTAAAACTAAAGGCTAAAAATCCACTGCCCTCGGAGGGTCAGCCCGGAGTTTAGTCCAGTTTCTCTTTTCGAGTCATCTACCCTCCCTGGACTCTTGGAAAAGGGATACACTGGATCGGATGCCAACATCCCCGTGTAACTCTGCATAGTGCTTTACGCGGTGGGAAAGTAGAATTCTCCTACTGAACCCCATTTCACGATGTCTTCTGCATCAAAATGGTTTTCAGAGATTTTCTGCCCAGACCACGCAGTTTCTCACAGATCCTAAGCGTTTCACACTCCATTCTTCTTCCTGTGTTGACAGCCGGAGGAAGCACATCTGCTCTGGGGCGGGCGTGGTGCTGGCGTCCCCTGCCCTGTTCTCCCAAGGCAGTCAGCAGCTGCAGATGTGCAGAGGGGCCGGCCCTGTGGGAGCCTTGCTGACAAACACCGCGGGTGCTCTGGGGAAAGAAAAGGTTGACCCCTGTTTCCCACTCCTAGGCTTCAAGTTTACAGAGTAGCTACAGGCGACTGAGGGATCCCAAATATGGGGGAGAGAGGGGCACCTTTTGGCCTTACTCCTGCTTGGGGTCTTTTCTTTCCTAGATTTGTTCTATTTGCACCTTTTTAATTGCCAGCATTTTTTTCTCCCCCCTGGAAAAGGTAGACAGGAGAACAATTTGACTGCGGCAAGAGAATGATTTGTAACCGTTCCTCTATAATCTGTCAAGTCTCTCTTTTGTGTTATTCTTTTTTTCTTAATTAATTAATTAATTTATTATTTATTTATTTTTGGCTCGTTGGGTCTTCATTGCTGCGTGCGGGCTTTCTCTAGTTGCGGTGAGCGGGGGCTACTCTTCGTTGCAGTGCGCAGGCTTCTCATTGCGGTGGCTTCTCTTGTTGCGGAGCACGGGCTCTAGGCGCGTGGGCTTCAGTAGTTGTGGCTCACGAGTTCTAGAGCACAGGCTCAGTAGTTGTGGTGCACAGGCTTAGTTGCTCCGCACCAGGGCTCAAACCCATGTCCCTTGCACTGGCAGGCGGATTCTCAACCAGTGCGCCACCAGGGAAGTCCCTGAGTTATGGTCTGGATTTAGTATTTAACTTGGACTTGTATGGTCTGTGGAGCATCTGTTCATTTTACTTCACAGAACATATGTGACGGGGCAACAGCCACGTTCATCTCCAAGGGGAGAACCATTGCTCAGAATTGGTCATAATTATTTCAGCTTTTTTTTTGTTTGTTTTTTTCAACCCCAAACTCCCAATCCATCCCTCTCCCTCCCCGCCCCCCTTGGCAACCACAAGTCTGTTCTCTGTGTCTGTGAGTCTGTTTCTGTTTTGTATATAAGTTCATTTGTGCCATATTTTAGATTCCACATGTAAGTGATATCATATGGTATTTGTCTTTCTCTTTCTGACTTACTTCACTTAGTATGATAATCTCTAGTTGTATCCATGTTGCTGCAAATGGCATTATTTCATTCTTTTTTATGGCTGAGTAATATTCCACATCCACATCTTCTTTATCCATTCATCTGTCAATGGACATTTAGGTTGCTTCCATGTCTTGGCTATTGTGAATAGTGCTGCTTTGAACACTTGGGTGCATGTACCTTCCTGAATCATAGCTTTGTCCAGGCATATGCCCAGGGGTGGGATTGCTGGATTATATGGGAACTTTATTTTTAGTTTTCTGAGGAACCTCCATACTGTTTTCTGCAGTGTATTTCAGCCTTTTCTTGGGGACAGGATATGACCTAATAAGGCTGTGCCTAGGTTGTGTGTTGTGGTAGAAGGACATCCCTACCATACAGAACTTTTTCTCTGCTGCTCTGTCCCTTCATCCTCTCCCAGGTGGACCAAGGGGCAGGCCACAATGGCTTTCTTTCAAGACAGAAGCCCCACTAAGTCACTAATGTTATCTAGTTAGAAGCCTTATTTTAAAAATTGGATTGCAAAGTAGAGTGTATCTCGTATGATTAAACATGGTTTTTTCCTCCCAGTGGTTTTTATGAGTCTATTACAAATGGACAGATTTTGCTTTAAACAAAAGGTCTTTTATTACACTGACCATGTATAAACACCGATTAAAGGTTTTTTCCTGAGAAGGGTTGTTTAGAAACACCAACACGGAAGAATCCTGAGTGATTTTACTGATGACGGAACCATTGGCAGTTTTATGGTGAAAGAAAATAATTTAGCAGCTAAAGCAAGTTTGTGCCTCGCCCAACAAGGGGTCATTTACGAAACTGCTGCATCTGCGTCTCCACCCTGGACTTTCTGTCAGTAGGGAGGTTGTAACAATTACACTGAATTCAGGAGACTTCCTTTAAACAAGCAAAGGTTTCTAGTTGACAACAGGAGTGTAAACGTGACTCCAGTTAGTGAATTTGCTAACAGAGCTTTCCTAGCTGTGATTTTAGCTGTGAGCAGCTGAGAGAGTGAAATTTCTCCTTTGTCTTCCCACTTACTCATCTCCAGTTAAATTTCTTACAATCAATTCACAGGCTTTTAGGGATTATCAGCTAATTTTTAAACCTTGACTAAAATTCTTCAAACAGTATACTTAAGCCCCACAGTTTAGGATGGTGCCCCAGAAAGTTAGTTTATAACCACGATCATGGGTCATATTCCCTGCACTGCCTTCTGGGGGTGGTGCATGTGGGAAAAACACACTGATAGTCTAAACTTTGGATTTTTGAGGGGAGGAAACAGGGTTTTGTTCTAGCACTTTGCATTCATTACAGGGCTACTAGGAGAGGACAAGAGAGAGGCAGGTCTCTGTGCAAGGTCACGGCCACTCTGGACCAACAGCTCAAAGGATGTGTGTGGTGATTAATTTTATGTGTCAGTTGGAAGGTGTTTTTGGATGAGATAAGCATTTAAATTGGTGAACTTTGAGTAAAGCAGATTGCCCTCCCTAATGTGGGTGGGCCTCATCCAATCAGTTGAAGGCCTGGATAGAACAAAAAGACCTGATTCCCTAAGCTGGAGGAAATGTCCAGCTGATGGCCTTTGAAATTCATCTGCACCATTAGCTCTCTTGGGTCTTCAGCCTGTCAGCCCACACTGCAGATTTGGGACTTGCCAGCCTCCATAATTGCAGGAGCCAATTTCTTATAATAAATTTATTTCTATACATATCCTATTGGTTCTGTTTCTCTGGAGAACCCTGATTAATACAGTAGGTCCTGCTGAGGCTGGCTCATTTGTGCAAGATTGCAGACTTCCTGTCAATGGGATCTGCGGCAATCTTCCTTAAAACCCCGAGACCAAAAAGCACACACCTCCTGCCTGTCTCAGAAGCATCTTCGTGGTGTGCTTGGGTGCCATCTAGTGCCCAATTTAGGTACTGCAAAGTCTAGCTTCCCTCTACTCACTGTTTCCATCCCCAACATCACAGATTTAATTCCCCAAGCACATATTAGTAGACCTCCATACTCATGTACATCTTTCCCTCTTTTATTCACTCAACAAAAACTTAGTGAAGGCTTCCTTGTGCACAAGGCTTTGCAGCAAGCGGTCTCTCTCCTTCACGGAGCTCACAGCTAAGCTGGAGACACGGAATAAAAGCAGATGATTGTAATCACGTATGCTCAGGGCCAAGCAAGAAACGTGAACAAGGAGCTAAGGGATGAACAAGGAAGATTTGAGGGTGAGCACTATGGGATGGAGTGTTTTCCTCTGCTCCAGGCACAGTGTTGGCTCTGGACAGAGGGGGTCACGGCCACTTCCCTCCAGCAGCTTTGGGCCTCCTGGGCCCATTCACCTCCCCTGCTTGCTTCCTTCCCAACGCATGCATCCTACAGTGAGCATAGCTGTGCCGGCCAATGGCGGGAACTCAGCTACACTGTCTCCTTCAGTCTCCTTACTCTGTGCTTGAGGCACGGTGGCCGCAGAGAGGCACGTAGCCCCGAAGTGAGGACAGTGGGCTTTGGAGGTAGACTGTCTAGGAGCAGACCCAAGCTCTGGAGAGCTTGCCTTCATTTGCTCGTGGGTTAAATGCAAAGAACAGTATTGCCTGTGTAGGGTTATGTTAGGGGAATTCAATGTGATAACATGCATGACTAGTCTGAGTTTTTTGTTGCAAACACCAAAAATCAAACCTGGCCAACTTAAGTAGAAAATGTGGTTTCTTGGGGAAATGTCAGATAGCTCACAGAAATGGAAGTGGACTTAGAAGTGTTTCTATTAAGTTCTAGTCTCTCTCTCTCGGCTCTTTTTGTTTTTTTTTTTAATTGAAGTATAGTTGATTTACAATGTTGTGTTAGTTTCAGGTGTATAGTAAAGTGATTCAGTTATACATATATATATATACGCACACACATATATGTATATATATATATGTGTGCGTATATATATATATATTCTTCTGCAGATTCTTTTCCATTAAAAGTTTTTACAAGATACTGAGTAGAGTTCCCTGTGCTATATAGTAGGTCCTTGTTGGTTATCTATTTTAAATATGGTCGTGTGCATATGTTATAATCCCAAACTCCTAATTTACTGACCCCCCTCCCTGCCCCCTCACTCGCTATCCCCTTTGGTAACCATAAGTTTGCTTTCTATGTCTGAGTCTATTTCTGTTTTGTGAATAAGTTCATTTGTATCATTTTTTTAGATCCCACATATAAGTGATATCATATGATATTTGTCCTTCTTTGCCTGACTCACTTCACTTAGTATGATCATCTCCAGGTCCATCCGTGTTGCTGCAAACGGCATTATGTCATTCATATTTTTGGCTGAGTAATATTCCATCTCTCAGCTCTTACACTTGTACCAGCTTTGTTCTGGCCTCTCTCTGCAGAAAGACTGTCTGTTCCACAGTCTCCGTGGAGGATGGCAGGGCTGCTCACAGCTCCAAGTTCACACACTGTACGTTGGTCCTCTAGGGAGAGACCACACCTCTCAGCAAATCAGATTCGTGGGCAGGGATCCTGAGCAGCCCGGCTCAGACCAGGTGTGGGTTCCGGGTGCACCCGGATGCTCCCTCCTGTGAGGCTGGGCAGAAGGCAGGGCCGGGGAGGAGAGTCCACAGGGGCTGCCCTGGTGCCGGTCAGTGCTGCGGGAGTGTGGAGCCCCCCTCGGTGCCGGTGCCAGTCCCGGTGCCCTTGGACTGGCTCTGGGAGTCCATCCTGAGATGAGGGAGCTGAGAGTCGCAGAGGGTCCACTTTGCTTCCCGGGGTGGGTGGTGGGGAATCAGTGGACCTGAGTCTTCCTGCAAGTCCCCCCTTTGCCCATCAGGACCTTCTGCTGGGCCACACGGTCCTGCCCTCATGTCATCTTCCTCAGCGCCTGGCCTCAGAGCCCTGGCCCCCCAGGGAGCTGCTCTGCCTCGCCCCTCACAGTGACCTTCCTGCTGATGTGCGACTCTTGTTACAGGCAGGCCTGGCCTCAGCGCTGTTTGGATTTGGTGTCTCATAAACAAAGCACACTTGGACACTGTCCTTCAGGCACCAGGGTGATTTCCTTACTTCTGCCAGAGTGTGGCAGTGGTTCTTTAAAGATCAGGGCCCTGCACTCCTAAGCACCCTGCAATGCCAGTGGGGGAGCTCTTGGGAAGGGGGGGGGATGTCCCTCAGGAACCAGGCTGTGGGACTGGGGTGAGGGCTGGACCCAGGGTGGGCGACCCCTCTCTCCTCTCCCTGGCGGGGTCTCTGCCTCCTGCCCCTACTCAGACCCCCCGAGGTCACCCTCGCTCCCTCACACGGCCCCTTCCCGCTCCCGTGTGGAGCTCACATGTGCTGAGTGAGTGTCCTGAGGCTGGAGCGGTGCTCCTTCAGGCCAGACATGTTGGCACTGCTTTATCGGAGAAGCCACCTTAAGCCCATGGTAAGGACCATGTACTGAGCACCAACTATATGCTGGGTGCTGTGCTGGGTGCTTTCCGTACAATTACATTCCCTCCAATATCCTGGGCACTTGGTGGGTGCTTTTGTCTCCATTTTACAGATGGGACGATTGTCACAGAGTATGGGGGTCGTTGAGGCCAGACAAGCATGAGCAGCAGATCGAGGTCCAGCCGGCCCCGGGCCCTTCCCTCTCCTTGACCTGCTGCTGGAGAATCCCAGATAAATTCAGGCATCATTGGACGGCCCCCCGCAGGGGCTTATGGTGGGTGGGGTATGGTCACCTCTTCTGAGATCTGCCCCCCACCCCACGGGCGGGAGGGCTTGCCTGCCGCCTCCAGAGTCTCAGGCCTAACGAGGGGCCGGAACCCGCCTCACCCATCCCTTCCCTACGCAGTCTGCTCTGTGCTAGACGCTGAGACCCCCGCCAGGAAGATGCTGCCGTGGGATGACCTCCGGTCGGGGGCGGCCGGGGGACGCGGTCGGTGTCCACACACTCAGGCTCGTCCTGGGGATGGGCCCGTCTCCTGCAGGCAGCTGAGAGCTGGAGCTGACTGCCAGCCTGCCAGCCGCTAGTGACTGCCAGAAACCCGATGCTTTAGAGTGGGATATATCTTTGTCTCACTCTTCATTTTATTCCATGATAAGATGACTTATCAGTGAATTCATTGGGAACCCTGACTTTGGGAGAGCCAGGTTCCTGGACAGGATGTGGGCTTGGCCCCGGGTGGGTCTGGGCCACGGAGAGAAGGGCCAGTACGCCTCACCCAGGGCAGGCAGCTGAACCAAGCTCTGCTTATACGCAGCAAAAAGAGCGAGCGCTCAACCCCTCTTCCTTTTAAACCGGTCCCCGGGCCACATGCATTGGAATGCTTCGGTTGCCACATTGCTCTTCCTAGACGGGGACCCGTGATTTCCCAAGAGCCAGGAGGAGGCGGCCCTGCTCACTGCAGCTTTGCTCCGGAGGGTCTGCCCTGCTGCGTGTGGTTGCTTCTGTGTGGGAGGATTGGGGCTGCGTGGTCTCCACCTGCACATTCCACTTGGGAAGGTCAGGGTGCCTCAGTCGGCCCGCCCTGCTGGCTTCTGGTCAAGGAGGAGCCGTGTGGCTGTGGTGACAACCACAGCCAGTGGGACTGGTTCTCCTGCTGAGCTCCCCCTCTGCTCAGCTGAGCGGAAGTGATGCACCAGTTGCCCAGGGTCACTACCATTATGGCTGCTGTAGGCATTTGGACCAGTGGGCTGATGCCCTGCAGGGGCCCAAGCCGGCACCGTGCGAGGGAGTTGAAGGTGGCTGCGGGTTTTGCCTGCAAGTCATGGATCATTTGGAAGCCTCAGGTAAGAGTCCCAGCCGGGCTGCCCGGTGACACAGAGCCTGCCTCACACTCCCCTTCCTGCTGAGAGGCAGGGGCTGCTGTGGGATCAGGACGGAGTGTGGTACCTCGTCCTGCTCTCTGCTTGGAGGGACCTTGGTCTCAGTGTTCTGGGGGCTGGGGGTGGGCGGTGGTTATGAGGGAGTGGAGGATTTTTTTAAAATCTATTTTTTAATGGCAGATGACCAAGCGAAGGTGCTTTCCCATTGAGAGGCTGGGTCAATGGGGGGTGGGAGGTGCAGTGGAGGCCTTGGGGTGAATTCTCAGAGCTCAGCCACTGTTCCTGGTTATCTGAGTGGTCCGTGTGAGTGAGGGATGGAAGCAGAGAGAGGCAGGGTGACAGCATCAGGGACCCGGGCCCTGGTCTCCATAGCAACTGCTTCTGAGGAGGTGAGCCTGCTGCATCCTGGTTCCCAGTCTTGACCTGGAAACCTAGCTGTGCTTTGGTGACACGTGATAGAGGGCGAGGGGCCCCAAGGGTCTATTCTCTCTCCTCCTCCCTGTGATCATCAAGGTGGGCACCTGGGCTCTGGATGAGGTGTGTGGGTGATCCGTGGGGATGGTGGGGGAGTCCCAGTCCCAACAGGGGTGAAGCTGACCACCAGCTCTGGGACCAGGGTGGGAATGAGCTGGGGCCGGGCAGGGTTTGTGGGAACAGCAGGAATTAGGATAGGAATCCTGATGGAAGGGCCAGGCATGGAACATCGGGTGAGGGGATGTGTTCCAGATTTTTATTAACACTAAACCAGTTCCTTTCCTCTTGGGGCTCACAGGTCAGTAAAGCTGAGGGACATTCCCAGAGGGCAAGGCAAAGGGGAGCTTTTGCAGGGGAGCATAGTTGAGCTCGGAGGCCTGGGAAAGCTGTCCCACGAGGAAGTGGCCAGATGCCCACTGCTTTTGGTCCTCAGCCCTGGCTGGGGCCACCCGTGTGGACCCATCCTGGAAATCACCCAGGACCTCCTACCTGGACGACATTTCCTACAGGCAGCAGAGGTTAGAGAGGGAGCTCTGACCGGCTCTGAAGACCTTGGTTCTGTGGAACCTTGTATCTCACTCTTGACCTCAGTTTCCTCATCTGTGAAATGGGACTTTGTAATTCGCAGGGTTATGAGGTTTCAACAATGTATATTAGGGACTTCCCTGGTGGTCCAATGGTTAAGACTCTACGCTTGCACTGTAGGGGCACGGGTTCAATCCCTGGTCAGGGAACTAAGATCCCGCAAGCCGCGCGGCCCCCCAAAAAACAAACAAACCAACAAACAAAAAACCAAACAATGTACATGAAAGTACTCCAGATGTTGGAGCACATTGTGGAAATATAAGGGCTGACTTCCCATTCAGCAGGTTAAACTTTACACTGTTTTTTTTTTGATCTCCCCATCCAAGGGGGACGTCACCACGCCCCAGCCCAGGCCTGTTACCCGCAGATGACAAGACTGAGGTCAGGGAGGTAGCTGTCCTCTCCGAGAGCCCCCAGCAGCAGGCAGAGTGGGGCTGGAGCCCTGGCTTCCTGCCTGTGGTGCACGGGGCATCTCCACCCAGGTGATGATGGGCTTTGAGAGGCCAGAGCGTCCCTTGTCCTGTCAAGGGGCCAGCGTGGGTGGTGGAATCGAATGACAAATCCGGCCTTCGATGTGGGAAACTTCTGGGTCATGGGACACCTCCCCGCCCCCGCCCTTAGCAAGGTTGCGTGTGTCCTCAGATCCAGAGCCTGGGTCTGGGGCGGCTGGGGTGACAGCCCTGCCACCTCCTCGTGCAAATCAGAGGCTTGCTCCCTCAGACAGCGGATCCTCTATAACTGAATAACATGCACCCAGCTTTCCCCGCCGGGACCACATAAATCTTCTCATTCTTGCCGTATCACTGGCTCTCGTGACAGCTCAAGATGTTTCTCTGCTTCTGAGTATCCCTTTTGTTAAAAGACGTTGGAGCCCTACAGACGTGTTAACCGGCGGCCCCGCTGGCACCCCCGGCCTCTCCGTTTCCCCAGCTCAGCTTCTGCCTCTTCGCTGCTCCCACAAGTCTTTCCACATCATTCATTTTGACATTTAAAAGTTTCCAAGCTTGTTCTGAAATGGCACAAACACTGCCTTTGTTATTTGCCGGGCTCTGGAATGCTGAGAATCCCAGGACTGGGGGAAGGGCGGGCCTGCCTGCCAGGTCAGGACGCAGGGGGCCCGGAGCCTTTGCTGGGAGGTGGGCTTCGGGGTCCAAGAATGTGGGGCAGGGTCGTGGCTGCTCCCGCCTTCTGCAGGGTCCCACCGGCCGGATGCTGCTTGCCTTTCAGGTTTCTTTCCTTCTCACCATGCCAGGCCCTCGTTTCTTGCTTCCGGAGGATCCCAGAATCACTCCCAGTGTTCCATTTCTTCAGGAAAGTCACTCCTATTTACCGGGTGGCATGATGTCCTCACCTTCTACCTGGTTCCTGCTCATAACAGGCCCTCCAGTTTTCAGGAGAGGACGTCAGAGGAAACAAACCCAGGCGTGTTTGGGTTTCCAGTCATGCAGGTGTTTTCTGATGGTTCTTAAGCAGGTCTGAATGCGAGGGCCATGTTTATAAGACTTCACGTCCAGTTTGCTTTGGCCAGAGGGGCTCATTTCCCAAGCACATGGCCTCTTACACCGATCGGCTAGTTTGTGGACGTCCGGGGGTTCCCGGGGTGCACGAGGGGGTGGGCGAGCCTGGGCTCCGATGGGATCTGGAATCTGGAAGGCCATGTGCAAGCCGGCCTGCTGCCTTCCCGGGTCTCTGTGCGAGCAGCACACGATGCTCCTTATAGAAGGGGCACCCCTTGGAGTTTCCAAGACTATGAACGAAAGGCAAGCACTGCTGTACCTCTCATCTTCACGTGGAACAAATAGTGCTTTCCAGTTCTGCTTTAAATGGCGCAGAAATCAGCAAGACACACTTCTGGCTTTTACTAGTTGTTCCCAGGCTTTTGGGTCCCTGGGCTAGAAAAAATGATGACAACGTGGAAGGCATAGGTAACCAAGTTTTATTTTTGACTGCTGAACGCATGAAACAAAACAAGACAGAACTACATCCACAATCACAATCAGTCTCACTTCCTAAAGCACACTTTATGCCTAAAAAGTAGTAGGAAGGGAATACAATCAGAGTGGAAGACAGCTCTTGCCAAGAAAGGACAAATTTCACACTGACATTTTCGTGTGGACCAATGAAAACTCTACCGAAGCTGGGTGTCAGTTAGTGGACCAGCATTTCTGAATCGGAGCTCCTCAAACTTTAAATGCATGCACCAATCTCTGGGCCCTTGTTAAAATGCAGATTCTTATTCATTTAAGTCAGGATGGGGCTTGGGAGTCTCCTTTTGATAAGTTCCCAGGTGAGGCCAAGCTCCGAGTTCCAGGTTTTGAGTAGCAAGATTCTGCCCTGTACTGTGCCCCAAATAATCTTGAGGTTCTGTCATGCCTGCAAAGGACAAAATCAGGGAAAATGGTTATTTTGTGTCATGTAAATAAAAACATCACTTAACTAGATTCTCTGCTATTGCGTGGCCTTGGCCATGGCTGTCAGAGACCACTGACCGCTGTCCTGCCAGGGGTTCAGTGCAGTGATGGGTGAGGACCTTTGTAGCCCTCACACCTGTGAGAATAACGGCTACTGGACTGTGCTCATCGTCCAGGCCCAGCACCAGCGCCACCACAAGTGACCGGGGGTTTCAAGCCTGGCTTCCTGGGCTCCGCTGATCCCACCAGCCACCTGCCCCTCGCCGCCCCCCAACCCACAGTGAGACATGCATTTGACATTGTCACCCTGCACATCCGTTTATATGGCTGAAATCAGGTTTTAACGTAACAATACTTAGCCTTGTTGCATGTGACACACTCTAATTTAAAAGAAAAAAATCTAATCGGTAATATGTGGAATCTAAAAAAAGGATACAAATGAACTTATTTACAAAAACATAGAAAACTTATGGTTACCAAAGGGGAGGCGGGAGAGGGATAAATTAGGAATTTGGAATTAACATATACACACTATATAAAATAGATAACCAACAAGGACCTACTGTACAGCACAGGGAACCATACTCAGTATCTTGTAATAACCTATAATGGAAAAGAATCTAAAAAAAGAATGGCTATATGTATATATATAACTGAGTCATTTTGTTATACACCTGAAACTAATACAACATTGTAAATCAACTGTATTTCAAATTTGTTTATTTATTTATCTTTGGCTGTGTTGGGTCTTGGTTGCTGTATGCGGGCTTTCTCTAGTTGTGGTGAGCAGGGGCTACTCTTCGTTGTGGTGTGCGGGCTTCTCATTGCGGTGGCTTCTCTTGTTGTGGAGCACGGGCTCTAGGCACGCAGGCTTCAGTAGTTGTGGCTTGTGGGCTCAGTAGTTGTGGCTCGCGGGCTCTAGAGCGCAGGCTCAGCAGTTGTGGCGCACGGGCTTAGTTGCTGTGCGGCATGTGGGATCTTCCCAGACCAGGGCTCGAACCCGTGTCCCCTGCATTGGCAGGCGGATTCTTAACCACTGCACCACCAGGGAAGTCCAAATCAACTGTATTTCAATAAAAATTTTTTTAAAAATCTAAAATGCTGGTTCTGATCCACTAAATTGATTTCAGGGTCCACCATTAGGTCGTGACCCAGGGTTTGACAAATACACGGGCGCCTTGAAAGCCTTTTCTCAAATTGACAATATGTGACTCTTTGATCTGTTGTGGAGTAAGGCACAGGTCTTCTCTAATGTAAGAAAACCTAATTTAGGAAATACCCACTTAAAATTATGATTTCTTCAAATTCTACCCTTTAAGCTCTTTTAAAAATTTGTTTCTTATTCCTTTTTTTAATTTAATTTTTATTTTATATTGGAGTATAGTTGATTTACAGTGTTGTGTTAGTTTCAGGTGTACAGCAAAGTGATTCAGTTATACATATACACATATCCATTCTTTTTCAGATCCTCTTCCCATACAGGTTATTGCAGAGTATCGAGTAGAGCTCCCTGTGCTATACAGCAGGTCCTTGTGATTGTCTATGTCATGTATAGTAGTGTGTGTATGTTAATCCCAACCTCCTAATTTATCACCCACTCCCCCACTGCTGCATTCCCCCTTTGGTAACCATAAATTTGTTTTCAAAATCTCCCAGTCTGTTTCTGTTTTGTAAATAAGTTCATTTGTATCATTTTTTTTTTAGATCCCCCATATAAGTGATATCATATGATATTTGTCTTTCTCTGTCTGACTCACTTTGCTTAATATGATAATCTCTAGGTCCATCCATGTTACTGCAAATGGCGTTATTTCATTCCTACCCTGTAAGCTCTTAGTGAAGGGCTTTTTGTCATCTATTTCTTTGGTAGATCTCAGAGCATCTAAGAAAATAGATGAATGAATGAAAGAACTAGCATATTTACAGATACTTAAGTCCTCGGATGGAAGATTTCAGGACTAATAGATTTTAAAAAGTGTTATCGGTAGGTGTGGTCCGAGGAGATATGAACAACAAAATGTTTTTGAAATTAAAATGTATAGCAACGGAACAATATGACCGATTTATAAAGGACTTTTGAATACATCAATAATAGAGGTAATGACAATGTTGATACTTACTGAGTCATTATATGCCTGCTCTGGTAAACATTTTTGTTCATAAGATTACATAGTCTATTTAGAAACTGCCCTTAAAAAAACAAACAAACAGAATGTGGCTCTGGGGAGATGAGGTTTATCGCACTGGGCTGGGTGATCTTGCTGTTTCCTAGGGACGGAAAGAAGCTTTCAGAGGGTCTTGTCTAGAGATTTGGAAGCTTTTAACCGGGGAAGTTTATGCAGGGGAACGTAGGGCGGGGCACTGTAGGGAGTGGAAAGCTGGGGCTGCTGTCAGGCCTCCTCCATCCCATGATCCCAGACGGCCACCCCCAGTGGCCACTTCAGCTGTAACGGAGACTGACTTGGACCCAGTCTGACCCAGTTTCACATTCTGGGGAGGGGAATCAGGTTGGCTCACCAGGAGCAGGTGTCCGTCTCTGTGCAGTCAATCATCATCCGGGTCTGCAGTCATGACGTACAGAGTGTTAGGGCCTCAGCTCTGCTGGCGGGGTGGGCCATCCTGAGAGTCGTGGTCTGGGCAGGTGCCTCAAAAGTGGCTATGACGGGGACTTCCCTGGCGGGCCAGTGGCTAAGACTCCGTGCTGCCAGTGCAGGGGGCGTGCGTTCGATCCCTGGTCAGGGAACTAAGATCCCACAGGCTGTGTGGCGTGGCTAAAAGATAAAAAAAAAGAAAAAAGTCGTCATGACACTGTGGAACCCTTTGTTCACGTAAGGTCTTACCTAACAGCCAACTAACTATGAAAGATGGATAAAGGCTGAGTTGCTCTGGTAAAGGAGATGGTGGCCAAAGTCCCACCAAACTGGCATCCCTCCCCTGGGGCTGAGGAGTGGAGTTTTGAGAACCGTGGCTCTAGCTCTGTCCCCTGTTTTTACAGAAACGTGAGGCTAGAGCATGAGGTTACCTCCTCAGAGGTACACAGCAGCCTAGTGGTAGGGCTTGACCAGCATCCGGTGCCTGGACCCCTGGGGGAATGTGCTCCCTGAGCCTGGCTCCTTCCGCTCCTCGGTTCCGGTACCAAATACACAACTGCCGGCAAAGTCTCCTGTTTCCGTAAAATGTCTCCCTTTAGAAAGAAAACCACTTGTGGAGTTCCAAGGCGAATTGATTTTGATTTGCAGAGTTAAAAAAAAGAATGCAACTACAGTTAAGTGAAATGCCAGAAGACTTGTGTCCCTGGCCGGAAGTTTAGCTTGAGGGATGCTGGCCAGGCTTCCCCAGGTGCGCTCGCCTTGCCTAGTCTCGCCCAGCACCCTTCGGCCCTCAGCTCTCCTTTGAACATAGACAAGGGTCTGATGGCCCAGACAGGCTTGCTCTGGTCACTGACCGCTTCTCTGGTTGGACGTGTACTTCTGTGCCTCCCGTGGGACCATGACTTTTGTCCTGATGCCTCCCAGTGATGCAAGTGTGTGTGGGCAGAGGCTAAATGAAACAGGAACCTGGTGAACTTGGTCGCCGTCTCCATTGGGGTGATTAAGGGTACACTTGAGTGGCTATCTCCCCCACCTCCTTGCAGGCCGATCTAGGGAAAGGTGTTTGGCTACGCGGCTGAGAGGTGAGAGGCTGGCCCCTGGCAATCAGCAGGGTGCCCTTTGCAGAGCCCCATTGCTCCTCTCTCCACGGGGTCAGCGCGGGCTGCCCGGAGGCTCTGCCCTGCACCTGCTCGCACAAGCCACTTGATGGCACTGTTAGAACTGGAGAAGAGAGGCTGCTTCCCCTGAAACCGTTTTCCCTCATTCTAATCCTCTCCAAACTGTCATTTCCACCCACCTCCTTCCAAACAGAACAGAAGAAAATCATTTCATAGCCTGTTCCCTCTGCTGTGCACCGCCCCCCCTGCACCCCATCCATCCCTGACTGCCTGCAAAGATGAGTAGTCCCTTGCCCTCTTCCCCGCCCTCAGGGTCCCGTCCTTCCATCCTCTTTTCGGATCTTTGTCATTCTGTGTGTTGTGGAAGCCTCTAGGGTTCCAGGCAGTCTACGGAAGGAGAAAGGGCCATGAAAAACTTATAAGGACCTGGGGAACTAAAAGAGAAAGCAGAAGTGCCTGCAGTCCTTCTGGCCGCATGACCTGTGTTCTAGGAGAAAGAAGAAACTCGTGCTGCGTGCACAGAGGCTGCGTGGAGAGGGGTCACTGGGAGAAGGTGCTGGGGAGGGAGAGAGGGAGAGGGGAGGAATGTGTGGAGCGCAGGCAACGGGCTCTGGGCGGCGGAATCTTGGCATCAGGTTGCGCCGCTTAAAGGCTTTCTGTTCTTGGCTTCCCAGCTGCCGCTGCGTCAGAATCCCCCTCCACCATGTGGTCCTGAGCGACCCTCGCCTTCACCCACTGGTTTTGGCCTCTGGTTCCCAGTTCTTGCTGCCACTTCCTCTTCCTGGGAGATGTGAGCGGGGAGCAGACCAGGAGCTGGAGACGAGACAGCATAGCCGTCACCGGCCCTGGCACCCTGACCTCAGGTCTCCTAGGCTGCCCAACACCACCCCAGCCCGCCTTCCTCCAGAGGAAGGAGAAAAACGGCATCGCTTGGCAGAAATTTGCCGTGAGAAAAGCATTTTCCCCTAACAATGACCAGGAAATACTGTCTCGACTGATATTTTGGAGGTAACACTGCCCTTTTGGCGGAGTCATTTGGAGGCTTATTCAACCACGCAAATGCCCATGACACATGGTTCCCAAACTCCGGGCCCACATGGCACAGGCCATGGAGGCGTGCTGGCCACACCCCTCCCCTTGGCCAACCCTGACCTTGAGCAGGGACTCGGGCCAGCGCGCCCAGTCTGCCTGCAGGTGGGAGGTCTCTCTGCTGACTCAGGCCCAGACTGGGGCAGGTGCCTGCCTTCAAGCCCATGAGTAATACCCTGCTTGCCATCTTCAAAGGGCCTTCCCAGGGTTAACCAATTAGTCACCCCCAGGAAAGCCACACAGCAAGGTATTATCATCCTCATTAAGGCCGGGGTGGCGGAGGGAGGCAAGTGGACGCCCCGCCCCCGGGCCAGTGAGAGTCTGGATTTGGGTGCAGGCGGGCAGTGGCTCAGGGTGTCCCAGGGTGATGTCCCTCCACGGTGCAGGGGAGGCTGGAGCTTCTCACGGGGCAGCTTCACCCACGCAGGGGCGAGGGGAGGGGTTGGCGTCTCAGGCCAACGCGAGTAGATGCGACAGTTTGACACGGGCTCAGCCACGCGGCTCCACCGTCTGCTCTGAGCGATTCAGAAAGTGCTGCTGATGGGCCCCCCACCCCTGAGCCATCCAGATATTTGTGAAATGTGCCTCCGAACGCTTTCCTTTTTGTGTCTGCGTGGGGATTTCGAATGACTAAAAATGATAAAGCACAGGTCACTAAAGCACCTTGCAAATCAAAAGTGGGATGTGAACGCCTACAACAGCAGGGGCCCCATGTCCCTCCAGGTCACGCCGCCCCGTGGGTTTGTCCTCTTTCAGGTGCACGACGCAGAAGGTGAGTTTTAGGCGGTAAGTCTGTGTCCTGGTGACAGACTGAGGACCTGAGCACCTTCTGGAAGCCAGACAGCAGAGCAATCCTTTCGGTCAACCCTGTCTGCAGCTGCTTTTTATAAACTTGGCATAAATATGTGCTTGGGAAAGCCAGGGCAGCGTATCTGGAAAATATTTTCTACCATTCGAAAACACACACACACACACACACACACACACACACACACACACACACACACACACTTGGAAAGGAAAAAAAAAAAACAACAGAAATTGTGCATAATACTGAGTGGCTTCACTTGTGGTTTTTTCCATTACTTCCTCAGTTCATTTTTCTGCTGCCAATTTTAGAAGGCCATAAGTCATAGTTGTTGTTAAACTTTGTCAGTTAAAATGTAACTCTAAGAACAAGTCATATGATACATCGGAGCCAAATGGCCTTTTGGAGAGCATGGTGGTGGGATGCAGCCCGCACGAGCCCGTCCTGGCATCTCGGGTTTTCTCTGCTGTGTTATGCTTCGTCACGCCCACAAGGCAGCAGAGTAACTTCTGCCTTGGCTCCAAAGGGCCACCTATAAGAGGGAAGGAGGCTTTTCAACGCTTACTTTGTGTGACCTGGGAACAGAATGTGGTCATATTGAAGGGTGATTCGTTACCAGTTCCTCACTTTTCTTTCCCCTAGAAATGGCTGGATCCATTTTCTCATAAACTTCAACCCAGCAGACTCAGAAAGTTAGAGGCAAAGGAGAGGAATTGGCCATTGGAGGCTGGGACTGCCCAGTGCCCCCTCCCATCTCCTTGGAGGAGCTGCAGACCCCGGGGTGGTGATAGTCCGGTGGGTGCCTCTGTGCCACACAGAGGTGGGTTGCGCTGGGGTTTTCCCACCTGGCATCACCGCTGGGCTGGGAGCCCTGTGTTTCCCCAGAAGTCCTGGTTTGAAGGCAAAGCCAGGGATGCAAACAGCACTTACAGATGCTTGTGTGTAGAACCAGGATAAAAGACACAGCAGTGGATCAGCCTTCAGAGGTCCCTTGCCTCACGCGGTCCCCATTTTTTGCATGTCCTCCTGTCCCTTTTCCTTTCCCTCAGTCAGTCTCACCGTCACTGAATCTGCCTTGGGGTCTCGGAGGAGAGCAGGGGAAGCCGGGCTGCAGAGCGGGGAGGCTTTCTCAGTGGCCAGGCCCCGAAACTTTGAGCCTGTGGGTCATCTTTGTGGGGCTCAACCGGAACTGGGACCATTGCTCTGAAAACCAGATTATTGCTTTCATCCATGAGCCCATCAGGGACTTTACGGGCAGGACTGACGGGTCTGATTCCAGGCTCTGCCCCTGAATTGCCAGGATGCCTTTAGGATAAAGCGTAGCTCTCCCGGGTCCTGAGTGTCCATCTGTCCCAAGGGTGTTGGCCCCCATCTGCTGCCCGGGGGTCCATGCCCTGCCCACGCTGCACAGAACCTTGACAGGAAGGGCAGAACGGCCCCAGGCCCAGCAGCCGGGCCCCCTGGCCGTGGAGGCTCAGTGTGGGCTGGCTGGTGCCGCTGGTTTCAAAATGAACCCAGCTGTGTCACAGCTGGCGCGCTCGGAGTTGCCATGCGTCTCTCCTGGGTCTTCTCTCCTCCTTTCAGGCGGGAGTTTTTGGTTCATTCATTCATTCCTTCACTCATCCGACAAATACACACGGCAGGGCTGCTGTGCTCGCGGCTCTGTGCTGGTCCCACACACGCCGGTGAGAAGGCGCGTCCTTGTCCTCGTGGAGTTTTTATCCTAGTGGGGCAGATAGACAGACAGACAGACACAGGCCAGCTCGCCCCGCAGTGCCATTCGCGCATGATGCCAGCTACAGCCCTGAAGGAAAGGGACAGAGGGCTAAGAGAGCCACCCGGGAAAGATGGCTTAGTCTGGGGCAGAGGGTGGGATGCCCTCGGATCCGCTGTGTACCCGCCAGAGCCTCCCCTGTGGAACGGGCGCAGTGCCACTGCTCGTGGGGTAAAATAGCATGTGTGAAAAGCACTCCGACACGCGCTGGCTTCTCCCATAACTCCCTCCTGGGTCCCTAAGTTATCAGTCACCGGATCCATTTTCTGCCTCCTCCTTCAGATAAACGGAGTTAATCATCCAACCTGGCCTGGACAAACAGGCAGACCCATTCCAAGAGCAGCTTGCCTTCATGACATTTCTGGGGACCTGCCCCCCCAGGTCCTTCTACACACCCTGTCGCTGAATCTGGTTTCCCCGCTGACGGCCCGTAAAGAGCATGGGTGGGGACCAAGTTCCGCTCTGCACCCCAGGTGTACTGCCGCCCAGAGCCTGCCTTGCCCTCTGGTCCCGGCTTCTCAATGCTCTGTCTATGGAGAAATATTTAAAAGACTCAGGAAGTGAACTTACATTTTTTTTTTGTCCTCCCCCTCCTTTTCCAAAATAGTGCAGCCTTCCTGGAAGAAAGCAAACAAAACAATGTGACTATTTTAAAAATTGTTGGAAACCCCGTTCTGAATGCTATGGCTTTGAATGGCTCCCCTGGGCGGATGTGTCGCCTTGGGTTCCCTTTGCTCCTCACCCCACGGTGTGTATGTGGCGAGAAGGTAGGGCAGCCGAGCGCCTTAAAGGAGGAGGAGCTGATGGGGCCCGAGGAACACCCCTGCCCCGAACGACCATGTGCGCCTCACACACACAGACGCGGAGGGGAGCGCACACGTGTGTGTGGCCCGCGTGCGCTGGCCGGACGGCCCAGTGGTCTGACCGCCTCCACAGTGTGGACGGCTTCTGCCAGGCATGGGGGTGACTATCCTGGGTTTCTAGGTGTTCACGGTGTTGTTAGAAATAACATCGTGGGCTGTGTGGGGATTGAAGTTGAAGTCTTTTCATTTCGGCCATCTGGGCAGAATGCTTTTCCTTTGATGAGGAGAAAAGTCTTTCCTGTGTTTCAGCTGGCGCGCTGCCTCCCAGTTGAGGTGACGGCAGACGCCGCACGGCCCTGTCTCTGCAGGAGGAGGAGGCTCTGCCAGGCTGTCAGGCTCTCCGGCGGAGAGAAGGCCTTTCAGCTGCTCAGGTGCCCACTTGAGGGGCCCCGGGGCCAGCCACCTCGCCGTGGTCAGCGGTGTAGCCGGCTCAGCTCAGGTTTCCCGTTGTCAGGCGGTGACAGCCATGTGTTACAGACACCCTTGGGAGACATGGCTCTGCTTTCATAACACCAAAGGATTTTTTTTCTGACTCATCTTCAGACGATCCCCCTCCCCGCCGCCCCCCTCATTTGAAAATAAATATAATTAGTAACAGGCAGACATACTGTATATAGCCAGCCCTTCCTATCCGGGAGAGTTATAATTAAATGTACATGCTGTCTGTTGTTCACCGTCTGCTAAATGCCTTGCCACCCGCTTTAGGGAAGCAGCAGCCCCTGGGTGGAGGCTGCAGGGAGAGAGATCTGGGGGTGCTGAGCCCAACGTCCAGTCGGATGTGAAGGCCGGACTGTTGGCTGAACAGCAGGTGTGTTCCTTGTCCCCTCGTACTGCCCACCCCTTGGCCTTTCTCCATCATCAACCTCAAGCTGCTCTGGGAAATGCCTGGTCAGTGCTGGGGGCCGTCCCCTCCGGGGGCGGGGGACAGAGAGATGGTTGCCAAGTATGGTTGTCATGGCAACGTGGTGGCCGCTGCATCTGCAGCCGATGAGGGGCACCTGAGTGCCTGCAGGTTGAGATCTGTCCTCCCCAGGCCAGGGGCCAAGACCGAGTTCCTCTGTTCCCGGCTCCTGGCCCGAGAGGCTGGCACCGAGGCCTCAGCCCCACCCCACGTGGCCAGAGCTCGGGCAGGTTATCCCCAGGTAACCCTTGGCTCTCCTTCCTGACAACAGGGCAGGCTGGGCACTCGGTGGCCAATGTCCAGGCCCACGGAGAGCTCATATTCTGCTGAAATCAGTGGGTCAGGCGGCCCCAGGAATGCACACGCACCTCGTGGGCTTATTCTGGGACCACAGTGTGGCCAGTAGGCTTGGTGACACAGGCCTGGTGACACAGGAGAGGCTGCGCACCTCCCATCCCTCAGGCAGGCAAGGCGGTGACCGGATGAGTTGGCAGCGGCCCTCCCGGGCCTGGACCGAATACAGCAACGTCATCTGAACCACAGGCACCTTTACCCAAGTTGCTCAGAGTGTTTTCCAAGCAAACAGTAGTTTCACAACACCGTGAGAAGTAGGTGGGGTGACAGAGCATTCTTTGTCCCTGTCTTGTAGATGGGGAAATGGCGAGGCTTGCCTGGCCGGGTGGTGAGGCCAAGAAGGGGAGAAGGGTGCTATCCTCCCTAGGGCTCTGGGGCGTGGGCGGCCTGGAGGGAGGGGGCCGCCCCTCAGAGGAGGAGGCCGGGGGTGGAGGAGCCTCAGGGCTTCTCCTCAGCACTGACGGGCCTTGGCGGCCACACCAGGAACCCGGTCGCAGCCCTGTGGTCTGAGGTGTTGACACTGGCCGTTGGTGACCCCAGGAAGTGTCAGTGTGCTGTACCAAGCCCAGTCTGCTCGAAGTTACTGGGCTCTCAGAGGTGGTGATTAAGTACTTTTTGAGCAGCCTGTGCTGGCTCAGGAATGGCTCCAGGTGCCAGGGATATGGTGGTGAATGAGGCAGACATGGCCCCTGGCTTATGGGGCTCACAGGAGACAGCTAATCAACACATCAGATGAAAAGGAAAATAAAAATGCGTGACGTAACAGAGATGGGCTGGAGGGGAGGCTGGGAGGGGAGGACCGACTTTAGATAGGGGAGCAGAGCAGTCTACATGAGCTAATCCCAAATGATGGGGAAGAGCCAGAGCTGGGACGAGCATTCCAGAGGGAGGGGGCAGCCGGGCAGAGGCCCCGACAGGGAAATGAGGGTGGCCCGTTCAAAGGTTAGGGAGAAAGACACTGCAAGAGGCGATGCTGGGAGTAAGCAGGCCGTTGGCCAGGGGACCGGGCAAGGGGAAGGAGTACGTGAGCCCGGATTTCTTGGAGAGGCAGTGCTGACGTACGATTCTGACGGACAGGGCACGGGGCATGTAGGAGGGAGGAATTAAGGATGACTTCTGGGTGTTTGCTGGAGCTGGAGCGTGGAGCCGTGCATTGAGATGGGGAGGACTTAGGAAGAGCACACGGAGAGGGGAAACGAAGAGGATGGTCTTGGACGTGGGGCGTTTGAGATGCCACCTTCTAGCTGGCTGCAAGTGGGGCTTGGGTATTGGCGTTTCTAAACTCTCCCTCTGAGATCATGGAGAAGAAAGATGGACGGTTCTTCTGCAGCTGGTTTTGAATTTACTGGAGCCTTCCAGTGCCCACGCCCCACACATATATATATATATTTTTGTGGGGGGGGGACCCACACTGCACGTGGCATGCGGGATCTTAGTTCCCCGACCAGGGATCGAACCCGGGCCCCCTGCAGTGGAAGCATGGAGTCTTAACCATTGGACCGCCAGGGAAGTCCCTCACACCCCGTATTTTTCAAGGAGGATCAGATTCCTACTTTCTGAGCTGGGGGAGGCCTCTCCTACTGCTGGGGAAGGAGACCAGCCAAGACGGGTGTGTGTGATGTGGTGAACAGCCTTCTGCAGACCCAGCCTGCTTGTCCCTTCCTGTCTAGCCCACCTCTGTTCACGGCCATATCCTTGGTCATTTGTCCTTGGGCATCATAATTCAGGCTGATGTTATTACCTGTGGGTGAGGAAGGACCCGAGTCTTGCCTCTCTTTTGGTTGATAAAATGGAATGGTGAAAGGCTAGCAATTTCTTCTAAGAAGAGGCATTTGAAGAACATGGACCCATGTGAGCAGCAAGGGTCGTTGACCAGGAGGGCAGGATTCTTTGTGCAACTTCAAAGCATGTAGCTTCGAAGAACGTGTTCATTCTTCTCTCATAGTATAAATTGTAAGCTACAAAAAGACTTGTTTCAGAGAAAACAGCCTAAGGCCCTGTTGGGCCCCAATACTGTATCTCATGGCAGGGTCAACTCATAGCCAGCAGTGCCATGGAAGTTCCAGTTCTGGGTCTGCAAGGAGTTATTTTGGAGCAAAGAATATATTATGATGTTTACATCTATGGGGATCTCCTGGCATCTTATCATAATGCTCTACAGTGTGGCATGGAGTTTATATTTTGGATTTTACCCCGGAAATTTACTTGCTGATATACTAAAAACATTGAAGTGGATTCAGGGATATCAGTTCTCATATCCCAAGAGCTCCTTACGTAAAAACTCAAAAGTTCACCCATTAGGATCAATTTTTGAACCGGACAGAAGGACTGCCACTGGTGTGGTGCTTTCAAACTAACAAAGTGCTTTCACGGCCATTTTCTCACTTGATTCTCCCCACAACTCACATGCGGATACAGATGCAGCAGCTCAGAGAGGTTGAGTTATTTGTCTAAAGTCACACAGCAAAGGGAGAGCTGGGAATCAGCCCCAGTCCTCTGGCATCTACCTCCCCAAGGCCCTGCCATTGCACCTTTTGTGGCAGCGGACCAGGGCGGTTCTGGCACCTGGACCGATCGTGTGACAGTGAGTTTGGTAAGCCCAGACTGGGAGGTGTTTGAAATTCCCTGAGCTGGCCCTGGGAACTAGTTCTTCCTCCCAGAGGGCTGTGTTGCAACGTGACCAAGAAGGTTGAGACTGAAGGCCATTATTTCACCCACCTGAGTCAAGGTCACTCATCACCACAGGAAGCACGTGGACCTGCGATGTTCAGGAGGGAGACGCCCTGCTCCTGAGCGAAGGCATGGTGTGGTCTGGCACCTTTCCATGTGGCGGGGAGAAGGGGAGCTTCCAGAAGGGAGTGTGTGCAAGGCAGCCAGGCCCAGGAGCCCAGAGCCCCGAGCCCCGAGCCCCGAGGACCCTGGCCGTACCTGAACCAGCCCCTCTTCCGGGAAAGGGACCGGATACTAAGTGGGGTTCACACCCAAGAGCTGGGGCAGGGGTGCCAGTTGCAGGAGCTGGCTGACTGCCACCATTGGCTGAAGTCTTTTGGATCCTGTGATGGATGTGACTGGAGGGTCCCCTGGGGAAATCAGACCAGCTGTGAGCTACCGGGGTGTCCTCGCGGGGGTGACCTCTCTTCCCAGTTGAGCAGGCCGTGCTTGCTTTCCTTCTGTGAGGGAGTCCACAGCGTGCCACCTATGCTGGCGCCCACGAAAGCCCTGTGCCTCAGGGGTCGGGGGTGGGGACAGAGGCCCGTACACTGTGGCAAATGTTCCGGGCAGTGGGCGTCTGTATCTTTTTTTGGCCAAGGGATCTTAGCTCCCCGACCAGGAATCGAACCCACGCCCCCTGCCGTGGAAGCTCAGAGTCCAAACCACTGGACCGCCGGGGAAGCCGCGGGCGCCTGTATTTGATGAGCTGGGACAGTGCCGGGGCCTTCTGCCTCATGCCTGTGACCTGGCCCTCCGTCATGGCTTCCTTTGGGGCTCTCCTGCTCAGGGACCAGAGCTGAAACATCCTTGCAGGTCATCACTCAGGCCTCGGCTCGGTGTCCCTTCTTCAGAGAGGCTTCCCTGATATGAGCACCCCGTGCCCCCAACGATCTCGATGCTCTCCATGGCACTTACCACCACCAGAACCTGGTTTCTTTGTTTGTTTGCTTCTGACATCTCTTCTCACCAAAAGGTGAGCTCCATCAGGGATGGGACTGTGCCTGGTTTACCTCCCATCACATCCCCTACACCTGGCAAAGCCTGGCACTGGGAACGTACGGTACCTATCCCCCCGAATGAATGAATGAATGAATGAATGCAACCAGGTCGCTGACACGGAGGTAGGTGGGCGGGGGCGGGGTGGGTTCATACGATCAGGTGCCCAGCAAGCGCCCTCGAGGATGCTCTGGGCACCAGCACCGGGCAACCTGTGCACTCCTAGACCCCTGCAAGGCTGCCCCTGGGGCTGAGCTGGAGGTGCCTCCCAAGGGCACGGCCACTCCCTGATGGATGAGTGGATTGTGCAGAGGAGTAAACAGGGACTGGCCAGAGGTCAGGGGTCATCCAGCCTCAGAAACTGCATGTGTCAAAGAATCAAGGCGCCCAGGAATGTGATTTTCGTTGATGTAAACCTGCCGCAATGGACCACACCTGCTTCTCAGCCGAGGGATGTGGGAAGGAGCAAGACACGGTGCTGGAGGAGCTGGTCGTAGTAGGAGCATGCCCTTCCTCTGACTCAGAGCGGGTGCCCTGCTATTGCCTCAGGACTTTGGGGACGTCGGTCCAGGGCTCCTTGCCCTTCCTCGTCGGCACTCGGCAAATCACATGTTCCGACAAGTACCCGCTTTGGGGATGGGACAGCCTCTCTTTTGCCCAAAACTTTCCTTTGAACTCAAGATGTACAAAAAAACCTTTCCAAGAGGAAAATAATGCGATCAGAACTGAGGAGACTGTCTCATTTGGACACCCAAGTCCTCAGCTCTGCCCGGAGGGTTTCTGTCATCTGCTCCTCTGGTGCTTGCATCACACCCGGCCTGGCTCCCGGCATCCAGGGTCTGCTCCTTCCCAGGACGCAAGCACATTTCCCGAATCTTCTTCCTTGCCTCTCCCTGCCCCCAGTTATCCTGCTAAGAGGATGTGGCAGTTGAACAGTGAGCTTCTGGAGCCAGAAGCCTGCCTGAACACCCTGATTTGATCCCCCAAACTCTTGAGGCAGAGAAAGCAGGACTCCTGAGAAGCACAGCCAGAGAGTGACTCGCTGAAGGGCTGGGATCCGCCTGGTGCCAGGGGACATGCTCAGCCCCCTCCCTCCAAGTCCTTTCTCGTGCCCAAGTGCTGCTGGTGGGGAGGTATGAGCTCCTCTTCTCAGGCAGTGGGAGGGGCTACCTTGCTCCACGCTGGACCACATCCCTTATCTCTCACAGCGCCCCTGTCTGGCAGATGCTGTACTTGCCTTGCAATTTGTCCTGCAGGGTGACCCCAGGGTGGTGGGACCTGCGTCTGTATAGCGCCTGCACCGTGCTCTGCACAGGTGGGTGTTTGATGGATGGGGCCCAAATGTGGACCCGACACCCACTCCTGTCCTCAGCGAGTGATGGTTTAAAAGCCCGTAGCCATGGCGATCCACTTTGGATTCAACCTACATACCAAGGCTTTTGTAAGTCTCCCCTTGGTCAGATGGGCAATACTGGAAATGTTTATTTCGCCTTGCTTCTTGTTCTTTCAAGCTTGAGATGTCTCTGCACATCACAGTCTTCAAAATGCCTTCAAATTTGTCTCCAGAGGCATTTTTACTTTGCTCTGTGCGATGGGAGATGCTTCTCCTTTGGGAGGTTGAAGCTTGTGTTCTGCTCTCGAGTTTGGTGATGTTTGGAAGAATAGATACCAAGACAGAGAGCCTTTTTCTCAGATGAGCAGACATTTATGTTATATTTTCATGGATTTTGATTATTCTAAATAGGGGTAGCCGAAGTCTACGTGGTGTTCAATATGCAGTGGTTTTAAAACCCACTGGAACCTATTGTCTTTATGGTTTTAAAGAATCTTAGTAAAATAATTCAGTGTTGCCAGATCCAAGAGGAGTTTTACCCTATGGCATTTGGTGTATCATGAATGTATGGGCATACGCTATGGAGAGGTATGAGCATATTATACTTAGAGTTAGTTTATCTTTCTAAAGATTCTCTTACCTGGTCACTTTAAAGTGTAACCTAATTACCTAGATAACATTTTCATTAAGCCCATTTTTTATAAAGAAGAACAACATATAGTTCTCGATTTCTTGTCCCCCTTTGTTTCAACTTGCCAAGTGATGTCTGCTCTCATGCATCTGTCTCTTGTTCTCTCCAGGAACTGAGAACAAGCTGCCCTTTCCTATTCCTGGCCGCCCATCTGCATGTATGCCTGCATCCTGGCCCCAAGGCCACCCCTCACTCCCTCCGGCTCTCTCGTGTCCCAGGGAAGTCAATTCCGTGGCCCTGCAGGACTTTGATTTTCCTTCTCTTCACCCTTAGCTGCACTAACTCAGGACTTGTCTACACTCTTGTTTTCACTTTCTCACAACTCCCCTACCAGCCCATGGAAAACACGCTTGCTAAGGTCACTCATCTGTGCTCTCTTCCACACTCACATTTCCAGGTGTACGAGGGGCACCTGGACAGGACAGTCCCACGGACATCTCAAATCCAAGGTGGCCAGGAATGAACGCACCATCCTCCTAAGTCTGCTTATCTCCCGGTATTTCCCACGTCAGTCAGGGACGCTACAACTCATCCGGGGGCGCAAGGCAGGAAACCCGGATGTCATCCTCGACTCTGCCGCACCTTCCCTATTCTAGTCTCTTGGTTGAGTTTACTTTCTAACTCGTGTCACCTGAGTCAGTCCTCCCTTCAGCAGCTCGGCAGCCCCACCTGGGTCCACATCTCTCTTGCCTGGACTATGGCAATAGCTGATCTGTTAGTCTCTTTGCTTCTCCTTTGAAACTCTCTCCAGACTGTGAGTAGAGTGACCATCGACAGTGGGAGTCTGAGCATGCGCTCCTGTTTTTTTTTCCCCCATTATAGTTTATTACGGGATATTGAGTATAGTTCCCTGTGGCTATACAGTAGGACCTTGTTGTTTATGCATCCTATATACAGCAGTTTGCATCTGCTAATACCAAACTCCCAATCCATCCCTCCCCCACCCCCCTCCTCCTTGGCAACCACAAGTCTGTTCTTTATGTCTGTGAATCTGTTTCTGTTGCATGGATAAGTTCATTTGTGTCATATTTTAGATTCCACATATAAGTGATATCGTATGCTATTTGTCTTTCTCTTTCTGACTTACTTCGCTTAGTATGATAATCTCTAGGTCTATCCATGTTGCTGCAAATGGCAGTATTTCATCCTTTTTTATGGCTGAGTAATATGGCTGAGTAATATTCCATTGTACGTATGTACCACATCTTCTTTATGCACTCCTGTTGAAATGCTTCCATGACTGCTGATGAGTTGTGGGTCACATCCAAGCTCTTAGCCTAGCATGCAAAGCTGATGCCATGACCTGGACCCTGTTTATATCTCTGGCCTCATTTCCTGTCACTCTGCGACCTAGAAGTACTGAGCAACTTGTGTTCTCCGGCATCTGCGTGCTGGTCATGCCCATGGCCTTGATAGGTATGGTTGCCTTTGCCAGGGATAACTCCCAATCTCTCAACTGCCTGGCAAACTCCTATTCATCCTGCAGAATCCTCACTCAGTGTCACCACAGCTTCCTCCAAGGACAGCTTCCTCCCTAAGGCAGAATCAGTCACACTCCTCTGAACTGCACAGAGACCTCTCTCATTTTCCCCGTGACTCTATTGTCATTATCTCCTTTCTTGCTGCTCTCATCTCTGGGGCTGTAACCATCCTGAGGGCAGGAACTGTTTCTGTACAACCCAGTTTCTAGCACAACGTATAGCATGTAGATTCTCAATAAACGTGTTGAATTGAGACCTCAACTATTCTAGGAAATTACAAAGAAAAATCCTTGGTCCTGGTCCTTAGACCTCTTTTTGGCTAATAATATTCAAAGAGAAACACCTTGCAGGGCCCCAAGAGACATTACAGAGCTCTTCTCCCCCTTTCTGGGGTGGTGGACTGCTCTCACATTTCCTTTTTCAGTCAGAAGACCTGAGCTTGATTTGGCTTTGTCGTTTTCTGACTCTGAACCTCTCTGAGCTTCAGTTTGCTAAAGGAGACAAGGATTTGATAGGATAACGCAGCCAAGAGCCTTCTGTGAACCTCGGGGGTCGCTGCAGAGTTCTCTTCCTGCCGTCAGCACCTGGGCCCACATCTTAACTGGGAGCACAGGGGTGTTGTGTGCCCCTGGCCTGTGGGCAGGGCTGTTTATAAAGGCCGATGCACTGGCCAGGATGTGGCTTCAGCTGGCAATGGTTAAGGACATTAGCAGCTGTGTTTCTTTATGGGGGCAATGGCTGAGGAAGGTAATAGCGCTGTTTCGGGTCGTCTAAGGTTAGACAGTACGATGGAGCTGCAAAGTGGAGGCCGTGGAGTGGACTCTGTTTTGACTCAGTGCATTTGTCAGCAACTCCTGGGTGAGAGCGGAAGGTGGGGCCTGGGTGGGAGCGGCTGGTGGGGGTTTGGTGGGAGTAGGTGGGGATGGAGGTTGGAGGATGGGTGGGAGGTAGGGACTGGGTGGGGCCCCTGTAGGGCAGGCAGGTGTCCTTTCCGTGCTGCTCCAGGTGCAGGCGGGCGTCACACATGTGGGGAAGTCCAGTCACCGGTCACGGCCGTCAGCCATGACACAAGCCCACCCTGAGATGGCATGGCGCCTAGGTGTGCAGCTCCGATTGTACCTGGGCAGCATTTGAAGGACATGCCCATCGGTGAGGGGACTCAGGCCCAGCTGTTGGCCTCCATAGTACCTGTCAGGGCTGGGGGGTGGTCCTGAGTAACACCTGGATGGACTTGATCTTGATCAGTGTGTGTAATCCTGGCATTAGGCACCAGGTCGACCATTGCTACACTTCCTTAGTCCTCCATATTTTCGCCCCCAGGAAGATCCCTAGAAACTAGTCATACAAGATGCCATGTGTCTCGTGCCAGATTCCTCGGCAGATCCTTGCCTCTTGCGCGTTAGGCAACCACAGGCAGCAGCCCCTTCTGCCCCGCATCCTCACCTAGTGGGGTTTCTCTGGTGGCCACAGCCTTCCTCCCCGACCGGCTCTCTCTCTACGAGCTAGACTTTGCTTTTCTGCCCATCCCTACGCACCTTCACCCACTCACTCCTGCCCCAGTGCTACTGAGCACCCACTGAGCCAGCTGCCCTGCTCCGCCCAGGTAGAGAAGCAGGACGGGCTCAGTCCTGCCCTCCAGAGCTTGTGAGAACCAGGCGCAGGGAGTGAGCTAGCGCTCTGAGAACAGAGCCCGCAGTTGAGAACCTGAGCTAAGCCTGAGAACAGAGCTAAGCGCTCCTGGGGCCCACGGTTATCAGTACAGGGTTGCTCAGCGCCTTTCAGGGACAAAATGCAGCAGCATCTATAAATATGAAATACTTGTTATACTTAGGAACATACTTAGCACCGTCGAGAATGTTCCAGGACAGGTGCTATCTTGACGTGAAACTCTTGGTGCCCTTAGGTGCCTCATCACCTAATGACAGTCCACACATGCGAATGCAAACATTAGTTTTTTTGGTTAAAACGTGGCTCAGTGAAAAATTTTTGTAGATGAGCTGTGTGTACAAGCAGAACTTTCTTTCGAAACCCTCTTTGGGCAGCCGTGTGACACAGGAATCCCAGGATAAAGGTGAAATGCAGAATGGGAACCTACTCCAGGTGCGTCTCTCACAATGCACCTCACCTTTGCATATCAATGCATGGATTACAGACGCTTCCTTTTCTCAGAACTAGCCGGTGCCCTGTTACACACTCTGGTGGACAAACAGCCAGTGAGCTTTCAAATTCCCTGCAATATGAGAGCAGAGGACTCAGGCCTTCAGAATGCCAGAGGCCAGTCCTACGTAGCGATTTCTTTCCGCTTTCCCTGAACGCAAGTGATTCTGTTTGGTAACTGGCCCTGCCTTCAGAAGGGGGCCTGGCCTGCACTGGCCAACCAAATTTTGAAGTTCTCCTGGGAGCCAGTCATTATAAAAAGCCTGGAACTTGGAGAGGAAGAGAGGTGGCTTTGATGGTTATTGATGAGCTCACCAGGTATGGATGGAACTTTCAAACGGGCCAAATGAAATACCAGGCCCTGAGCTTAGGGCCTCACGCTGTTGCCGCCACGAGGAGCAGGTGGGAAAGCTCCGGGAGTATCAGATGTGTCAAGCACAGGTGAGCAGGTAACCGGATCGCCGCAGGGGCCCCCAGGCGGCAGGGGCACCGTGTGTGATTCGTCGAGGGAAGCGGTGTCGTGGGTCAAAGCTGCATCCCTCTTACCTGTAAGCAGTGGGGCTCATAGGTTAACCCAAGCCTGTTCCTGCAAGACTGACATTGCCTGGTTCCAGTAGATGGAAGTTGATGCAAATCACTGCCATTTCTTCTGCAGCAATAATTAACCTGCAGGAACCTTGCAGGAGTAGGTAGTTTCAGGAGAATGGTGTGGAGATGTTGGAGGGAGATTAGCATTTTTCAGCTCTCACAGTGGTTTGCGCCACATTTCAGTGTGTGTGTTCGTGGTTCCAACTCATTACCATAAAAGAACCTCATAAATTAAATCGCTAGGCAGGGAAAATCGACTTTGTTTACACAGAAGGCCTGGGATGCTAGTCTGTTTTGAGGAACTGTGGGAGGCTTGGTCCCCACCTGTGTGTCCTCAGTTTCCAGATCTGTTGGGGAGAGCTTTGGCCTCCCTGACCTCTAGAATTTGTCCAGCCCAGGGACCTACGATCCTATTCACTTTAATGAATCAGAGGCCTGTCCGGAGCCTGAGGAAGCATCTAGCCCACCTGCCTGAGCTGCAGCCAACGGATGACCTGTGACCTTCATTTCCAATTGCTTGGAGGACAGCACTGCTTCCTCAGGCCCTGTGCACGTGAGCAAGCTGCCCCATGATTACAGGTGGTGGGATTATTTTGGGGGGTTGTGTGGCCCAGTGAACTGACTACTTGCAGAGAGTGGACCCTCTGTTTTGGTCATTTTGATCACAGCACTTAGCACAAGGTACTCAAGACCCAAGAACCATTTGTGGAAAGAGGGAGGAAAGAACAGAGGGAAGAAAACTTCCCCAGAAATCCTGCGGCCTTCAGCTCAAGTCACGTTCTCTGTAGCTTACTCTTATTTCCATCAAGCATTTAGACACATCTTTAATTGGTTCTTAACACTTCTCAAGAATTTCAATGAGAGAAATCAAGTCTGTTGTCCGCATTTCATTGATCAGGCCGTGCAGGCACAGAACAGGGACGGCTGGTCTCCCATGGCAGTGATGTCTGGATGAGAGCTTGGTTTACCCACGTGCCCTTCCCCTTCCTGGAGGGTGTGCTTGGAAGGGGTCAGTTAGGCCAGTCCTCAGTGCCCAGAGTCCCTGGTCAGGCTTCTAGAAATCTAGCATTGACTCTGGTTTCCAGAATGATGAAGTTTGCGTTTCCTTTTGGAGGTCCTGTTAGTGTGAGTGTGGTGAGCATACATCAAAGTGCCTAAAAACACAAAGAGAGATGCCAGGCATAATTATTATCTTTTTAGCTACTTTGAAGTTGAGTTTCATAGGAAAAGAGTATTAAGTTATTTCGTTTGCATTTAAGCCTATGTTTAACCATGGAATGAAAGGCTGGCTTCCCTTTACAGGGATTTCAAGTTGTAGAGGTCAGCTGGTGCTATGGACTGCATGTATGTGTCCTCCAAAATTCATATATTGAAACCTAACCCCCCAGTGTGAGGGTAGTAGGAGGTGCAGCCTTTGGGAGGTGATTAGGTCAAGAGGGTGGAGCCCCCGTGAATGATATTAGTGCCCTTATAAAAGAGACCCCAGAAGCTCCCTCATCCCTTCTCACTGTGAGGACACAGCGAGAAGGTTGCTCTCTGTGAACATGAAAGCGGGCCCTTACCAGACACTGAACCTGCTGGTGCCTTGATCTTGGACTTCCAGCCTCTAGTACTGTGAGAAATAAATGTTTGTTGTTAATAAACCACGGAGTTTATGGTGCTTTTGTTATAGTAGCATGAATAGACTAAGACACACCCCTAGGAAACTGATACAGTATTCCCAAGGGACGTAGTTTAAACAAATTCTCACAGAGACCTTTAATGTGTGTGTATGTGTGGGTATATCAGATAAGTGTGTGGTAGTGGCATCTCTGTGTTTAAGTGAAGACATCCTTTGTCATCCTCCAAGCAGTCTGAGGAAGGAATCAGATAGAGAACTTCAAGCTCCTGGTTCTATTTTGTGCCTCAGAATGCTTGAAGGCCTTCCCAGTTGTTCTGTGTTTGGGTTTGGCTTTCAGGCCTGAACATGGAGGTGGGGAGGGTGGCTGGAGCTAGTCCTGGGTTTCTTTGAGCCTCTCAAAAAACATTCTGAGTGCATAAGAAACCATCTCTGTACTACCTGCAAGAGTAGCCATGCTGCTGAATAACAGTGGCAAACCATGAATTAAGAAGGAGGATTCTGAGCTCAAAATTACATCCCCCACCAGCATGTACAGTTAACTAATATTTGACAAGAAAGCCAAGAACACCCAATGGAGAAAGGATAGTCTCTTCCACAGTGATGTTGAGAAAACTGGATAAACACATGTAGAAAAATGAAGTTGGACCCCTATGTTATACCACTTACAAAAATTTACTCAAAACGGATCAAAAAGACTTAAATGTAACCTGATACTATAAAACTCCTAAAAGAAAACGTAGAGAAGAAGCTCCTTGAACTTGGCATTGGCAGTGATATTTTTGGATATGACACCAAAGCACAAGAAACAAAAGTAAAAATCAACAAGTGGGACTACATCAAACTTAAAAGCATCTGCACAGCAAAAGAAAAAATCAACAAAATGAAAAGGCAACATATAGAATGGGAGAAATATTTGCAAACCCTGTACCTGATAAAAGGTTAATTATCCAAAATAACAAAAACCCCCAAACAATTCGATTAAAAATGGGCAGAGGAACTAAATAGACAGTTTTCCAAAGAAGACATCCAAATGGCCAACAGGTACCGGAAAAGATGCTCAACATCACTAATCATTGGGGAAATGCAAATCAAAACCACAGTGAGCTATCACCTCACACTGTTAGAATGGCTTTCATCAAGAAGACAAGAGATAACAAGCGTTGGTGAGGGTGTGGAGAAAAGGGAACCCCTGTGCACTGTTGGTGGGGATGTAAATTGCTTTAGCCACAATGGAAAACTATAGAAGTTCCTCAAAAAGTTAAAAAATAGCACTACCATATGACCCAGCAAATTCATTTCTGGGTATATACCCAAGGGAAATGAAATGAAAACAGGATATTGAAGAGAGATGTGCACTCCCATGGGTATTGCAGCATTATTCGCAATAGTTAAGATACGGAAACAACCTAAGTGTCCACCAACAGGTGAATGGGTAAGAAGATGTGGTGTATATATACAGAATGGAATATTATTCAGCTATGAGAAAGAAGGACATCCTGCCACTTGGGACAACGTGGATGGACCTTGAGGACATTAGGCTGAGTGAGTCAGACAGAGAGAAACAAATATTATGTATCACTTATATGTGGAATCTAAAAAAACCAAATGCATACAAATAGTAAAACGGTGGTTTCCAGGGGTTGGGGTGTGGGGAATTGGAGAGTTATTTAAGGGTACAAACTTGCACCTAGCAGATAAATGAGTTCTGGAGATCTAACGCACAGTATAGTGAATATAGACAGCAATATCGGGTGTATTATATTCATCAAACTCGCTAAGAGACTAGATCTTAATTATTCCCATCACAAAAAAGCAATGATAATTATGGGACAAGACAGAAGTGCTAACTATGGGTACAGTGGCAATCATGTTACAATATATAAACATCTCAAGTCAACATATTATACACCTTTTGTATCAATCTTTTTCAGATTCAGCACATAAGCGAGACTTCGTGATATTTGTCTTTCTCTATCTGATTTACTTAGAATGATAATCTCCAGGTCCATCCATGTTGCTGCAAATGGCATTAAAAAATGTTACAAATGAACTTATTTACAAGACAGAAACAGACTCACAGATTTAGAGAATGAATTTGTGGTTACCAGAGGGGAAGGGTCGGGGGGGGAGGGATAGACTGGGAGTTTGGGATTGACATGTACACACTGCTATATTTAAAATAGAAAACCAGCAAGGACCCACTGTAAAAAAAAAACCAAAACAAAACATGTGGTACACCTTAAACTTACAGTGTTATATTTCAAATATATTTCAGACAAACAAACAAATAAATGGAGGATTCTGCACACTTGACTTCCAGCCTTGAAAGTGTAGGAAGCCAGGGTCTCTTTCTCCCCCTGAACTGTGATCCTGGTGCTTCACCAGGAGCTCAGCTCCCTGGCTGTCCCCCCGTCCCCAGAGACGTCGCCTGCCATGGTGGGCTTCTCGTATTGCCCTGCCTCAGCCTTCTGGGACCCTCAGTAGACAGGTCTTGGCTTGGTGACAGGAGCAGTAGGAAGACAATCATTCTAAGGTGGAAGAATTTCATTGAACACACAACAAATGTTTGTTCTGCGTCTGCCCGGTGCCAGACACAGTGTGATAATGCTTTTACATCTATTCCATTTCATCCTTTTGACAACCCTGTGGGATTGGAGTTCCCGTCTCCATTTACGAGATGAGGAAACCGAGGCTCAGAGGGCCAAAGGACACACAACTGGAGAGGGGCTGAGGTGGCTCCAGAATATGCATCCTTTGATGCCAAGGGTAGTTAATACAGATCACCTGAAGTTACGGCCACGTTCAGGTCCTCAAACGTGTGATCGGCTTCCCTTTCCCTTGAAATCTGCATCGTGGACTATATGCCTGTGTCCTCGAGGGTGGAGTCTGCTGCTCTGAGAGGAGTTGGGAGGGTCTGACCCCATTGGACCCTGGGGTGGGGTTCCAGGGACAGCTGCCAGGTTTAGCAAATAAAAATGCAAGATGCTCGGTTACATTTGAATTGAATTGCAGATAAACTGAATACTTTTTTAGTCTAATGTGCCATGCAATATTTGGGATATACTTATGCTAAAAAAGTATTCTGGTTATCTAAAATTCAGATTTAACGGGGGGTCCTGTAACTACCTAATCCTAGTTTCAGGTGATGCTTGTAGCTGATCTAATGCTGAAGGAGGCCTCCGTCTGCAGAGGCTGGGACTGGATTCAGCGTCGCTCTTTAGCTTTGCTGGTTCTCCAGAGCTCATTCTGAAATCAGCCTCACCATCTACAGCTGAAGTTTCAAACTGGCAACTTGGGCAGAATCTAACCAGCCGTGTTATGTTTGGCTGGCATGATGTTAATAAAAACAATTAGTCAATTTTTTAAATCAGGAGCTCTCACATACAAATCTAAATTTCCAACATTTAAAAAAAAATCAGATCAGCCACGCTGAGCCATGAAGACCACATGGCGGCAGTCATCTGGAGCTAAGTGCCAGCACCTCTCCTAGGCAGGGCTTGCACTCGCCAGTTTGTCCTGTTCTCATGGTTCCCTGTGGTTATATCCATCCCACGTACTCACTCCTACCTGTCTAGCCCCTGCAGGCATTGCGTTTTTGATTCCTGATCTATACTATACACCAGAAAGTCTCCTTCTTCTTGCAATGACAGCAGAAAACACCAAGAGTCTTCAATGCACTGGCTCCACCCATTTCTCCCATTTTATTGCGTCTCCCTCCCTGAACCCTTCCTCGATGAAGGAAGGAAGGCTCATGCACTGGTTGCCGGTTACCTCCTCTCCCCATGGCTCATGCTGTCCCTTCCCCCAAAGAATGCCAGCCTGACCCCTCAAGGCCAACCCATGGGCATGGCTTCCTTCAAGATGGCGCCAGAAAGCCCTCCCCCACCCCTGCAGCCCTCTGAAGCAAACTCAGAATCACATTGCCATTTGGCTGAATTTCTTTTTTTTCTTCTCTTCCATTATGGTTTATTACACAATATTGAATATGGTTACCTGTGCTATACAGTAGGACCTTGTTGTTTATCCATTCTATATATAATAGTTTGCATCTGCTCATCCCAAACTCCCAGTCTTTCCCTATGCCACCCCCCCTCCCCCTTGGCAACCACGAGTCTGTTCTCTATGTGTGCGAGTCTGTTTCTGTTTCGTAGGTAATGAACTTTCGTAGGTAATGAACACTTGTGTCATATGTTAGATTCCACATATAAGTGATATCACATGGTCTTTGTCTGACTGACTTCACTTGGTATGATAAGCTCTAGGTCCAACCATGTTGCTGCAAATGGCATTATGTCATTCTTTTTTCTTATGGCTGAGTAGTATTCCATTGTATGTATGTACCACATCTTTTTTTTTTCAACATCTTTATTGGAACATAATTGTTTTACATTGGTGTGTCAGTTTCTGCTATATAACAAAGTGAATCAGCTATACATATACATATATCCCCATATCTCCTCCCTCTTGCATCTCCCTCCCACCCTCCCTATCCCACCCCTCTAGGTGGTCACAAAGCACCGAGCTGATCTCCCTGTGCTATGAGGCTGCTTCCCACTAGCTATCTATTTTACATTTGGTAGTGTATATATGTCCATGCCACTCTCTCACTTCGTCCCAGCTTACCCTTCCCCCTCCCTGTGTCCTCAAGTCCATTCTCTACGTCTGTGTCTTTATTCCTGTCCTGCCCCTAGGTTCTTCCGAACCATTTTCTTTTTTTTTTTTTTTAGGTTCCATATATATGTGTTAGCATATGGTGTTTGTTTTTCTCTTTCTGACTTACTTCACTCTGTATGACAGACTCTACGTCCATCCACCTCACTACAAATAAGTCAATTTCGTTTCTTTTTATGGCTGAGTAATATTCCATTATATGTATTTGCCACATCTTCTTTATCCATTCATCTGTCGATGGAAACTTAGGTTGCTTCCATGTCCTGGCTATTGTAAATAGAGCTGCAGTGAACATTGTGGTACATGACTCTTTTTGAATTATGGTTTTCTCAGGGTATATGCCCAGTAGTGGGATTGCTGGGTCGTATGGTAGTTCTATTTTTAGCTTTTTAAGGAACCTCCATACTGTTCTCCATAGTGGCTGTATCAGTTTATCAATTTACATTCCGACTAACAATGCAAGAGGGTTCCCTTTTCTCCACATCCTCTCCAGCATTTATTGTTTGAAGATTTTTTGGTGATGGCCGTTCTGACCGGTGTGAGGTGATACCTCATTGTAGTTTTGATTTGCATTTCTCTAATGATTTGTGATGTTGAGCATCCTTTCATGTGTTTGTTGGCAATCTGTATATCTTCTTTGGAGGAATGTCTATTTAGGTCTTTTGCCCATTTTTGGATTGGGTTGTTTGTTTTTTTTAATATTGAGCTGCATGAGCTGCTTGTAAATTTTGGAGATTAATCCTTTGTCAGTTGCTTCGTTTGCAAATATTTTCTCCCATTCTGAAGGTTGTCTTTTCATCTTGTTTATGTTTTCCTTTGCTGTGCAAAAGCTTTTAAGTTTCATTAGGTCCCATTTGTTTATTTTTGGTTTTATTTCCATTTCTCTCGGAGGTGGGTCAAAAAGGATCTTGCTGTGATTTATGTCATAGAGCATTCTGCCTATGTTTTCCTCTAAGAGTTTGATAGTGTCTGGCCTTACATTTAGGTCTTTAATCCATTTTGAGTTTATTTTTGTGTATGGTGTTAGGGAGTGTTCTAATTTCATTCTTCTACATGTAGCTGTCCAGTTTCCCCAGCACCAATTATTGAAGGGCTGTCTTTTCTCCATTGTATACTCTTGCCTCCTTTATCAAAAATGAGGTGACCATATGTGCGTGGGTTTACCTCTGGGTTTTCTATCCTGTTCCATTGATCTATATTTCTGTTTTTGTGCCAGTACCATACTGTCTTGATGAGTGTAGCTTTGTAGTGTAGTCTGAAGTTTGGGAGCCTGATTCCTCCAGCTCCGTTTTTCTTTCTCATCATTGCTTTGGCTATTCGGGGTCTTTTGTATTTCCATACACATTGTGAAATTTTTTGTTCTAGTTCTGTGAAAAATGCCATTGGTAGTTTGATAGGGATTGCATTGAATCTGTAGATTGCTTTGGGGAGTATAGTCATTTTCACAATGTTGATTCTTCCAGTCCAAGAACATGGTATATCTCTCCATCTGTTTGTATCATCTTTAATTTCTCTCATCAGTGTCTTATAGTTTTCTGCATACAGGTCTTTTGTCTCCTTAGGTAGGTTTATTCCTAGGTATTTTATTCTTTTTGTTGCAGTAGTAAATGGGAGTGTTTCCTTAATTTCTCTTTCAGATTTGTCATCATTAGTGTATAGGAATGCAAGAGATTTCTGTGCATTAATTTTGTATCCTGCTACTTTACCAAATTCATTGATTAGCTCTAGTAGTTTTCTGGTAGCATCTTTAGGATTTTCTATGCATAGTATCACGTCATCTGCAAACAGTGACAGTTTTACTTCTTCTTTTTCGATTTGGATTCCTTTTATTTCTTTATCTTCTCTGATTGCTGTGGCTAAAACTTCCAAAACTATGTTGAATAATAGTGGTGAGAGTGGACAACCTTGTCTTGTTCCTGATTGTAGAGGAAATGGTTTCAGTTTTTCACCATTGAGAATGATGTTGGCTGTGGGTTTGTCATATATGGCCTTTATTATGTTGAGGTAAGTTCCCTCTGTGCCTACTTTCTGGAGGGTTTTTATCATAAATGGGTGTTGAATTTTGTCAGAAGCTTTTTCTGCATCTATTGAGAGGATCATGTGGTTTTCCTCCTTCAATTTGTTAATATGGTGTATCACATTGATTGATTTGCATATATTGAAGAATCCTTGCATTCCTGGGATAAACCTCACTTGATGATGGTATATGATCCTTTTAATGTGCTGTTGGATTCTGTTTGCTAGTATTTTGTTGAGGATTTTTGCATCTGTGTTCATCAGTGATATTGGCCTGTAGTTTTCTTTCTTTGTGACATCTTTGGTTTTGGTATCAGGGTGATGGTGGCCTTGTAGAATGAGTTTGGGAGTGTTCTTCCCTCTGCTATATTTTGGAAGAATTTGAGAAGGATAGGTGTTAGCTCTTCTCTAAATGTTTGATAGAATTCGCCTGTGAAGCTATCTGGTCCTGGGCTTTTGTTTGTTGGAAGGTTTTTAATCACAATCTCAATTTCAGTGCTTGTGATTGGTCTGTTTATATTTTCTATTTCTTCCTGGTTCAGTCTCGGAAGGTTGTGCTTTTCTAAGAATTTGTCCATTTCTTCCAGGTTTTCCATTTTATTGGCATATAGTTGCTTGTAGTAATCTCTCATGGTCCTTTATATTTCTGCAGTGTCAATTGTTACTTCTCCTTTTTCATTTCTAATTCTATTGATTTGAGCCTTCTCCCTTTTTTTCCTGATGAGTCTGGCTAATGGTTTATCAATTTTGTTTATCTTCTCAAAGAACCAGCTTTGAGTTTTATTGATCTTTGCTATTATTTTCTTCATTTCTTTTTCATTTATTTCTGATCTGATCTCTATGATTTCTTTCCTTATGCTAACTTTGGGGGTTTTTTGTTCTTCTTTCTCTAATTGCTTTAGGTGTAAGGTTAGGTTCTTTATTTGAGATTTTTCTTGTTTTTGAGGTAGGATTGTAT
The DNA here is from genome assembly GCF_009873245.2 of Balaenoptera musculus. NCBI lineage: Eukaryota > Metazoa > Chordata > Mammalia > Artiodactyla > Balaenopteridae > Balaenoptera > Balaenoptera musculus. Next base: position 80,316,467 of record NC_045800.1, read on the forward strand.
TGCTATAAACTTCCCTCTTAGAACTGCTTTTGCTGCATCCCATAGCTTTTAGGTCGTTGTGTTTACATTGACATTTGTTTCTAGGTATTTACTGATTTCCTCTTTGATTTCTTCAGTGATCTCTTGGTTATTTAGTAGTGTATTGTTTAGCCTCCATGTGTTTGTATTTTTTACAGATTTTTTCCCTGTAATTGATATCTAGTATCATAGCATTGTGGTTGGAAAAGATACTTGATAGGATTTCAATTTTCTTAAATTTACCAAGGCTTGATTTGTGACCCAAGATATGATCTATCCTGGAGAACGTTCCACGAGCACTTGAGAAGAAAGTGTATTCTGTTGTTTTGGGATGGAATGTCCTATAAATATCAATTAAGTCCATCTTGTTTAATGTACCATTTAAAGCTTGTGTTTCCTTATTTATTTTCATTTTGGATGATCTGTCCATTGGTGAAAGTGGGGTGTTAAAGTCTCCTACTATGATTGTGTTACTGTCAATTTCCCCTTTTATGGCTGTTAGCATTTGCCTTATGTATTGAGGTGCTCCTATGTTGGGTGCATAAATATTTACAATTGTTGTATCTTTTTCTTGGATCGATCCCTTGATCATTATGTAGTGTCCTTCTTTGTCTCTTGTAATAGTCTTTATTTTAAAGTCTATTTTGTCTGATATGAGAATTGCTACTCCAGCTTTGTTTTGATTTCCATTTGCATGGAATATCTTTTTCCATCCCCTCACTTTCAGTCTGTATGTGTCCCTAGGTCTGAAGTGGGTCTCTTGTAGACAGCATATATACGGGTCTTGTTTTTGTATCCATTCAGCCAGTCTGTGTCTTGATTGGTTGGAGCATTTAATCCATTTACATTTAAGGTAGTTATTGATATGTAGGTTCCTGTTACCATTTTCTTAATTGTTTTGGGTTTGTTTTTGTAGGTCGTTTCCTTCTCTTGTGTTTCCTGCCTAGAGAAGTTCCTTTAGCGTTTGTTGTAAAGCTGGTTTGGTGGTGCTGAATTCTCTTAGCTTTTGCTGATCTGTAAAGGTTTTAATTTCTCCATCAAATCTGAATGAGATCCTCGCTAGGTAGAGTAATCTTGGTTGTAGGTTTTTCCCTTTCATCACTTTAAATATGTCCGGCCACTTCCTTCTGGCTTGCAGAGTTTCTGCTGAAAAATCAGCTGTTAGCCTTATGGGGATTCCCTTGTATGTTATTTGTTGTTTTTCCCCTGCTGCTTTTAATATTTTTCTTTGTATTTTATTTTTGATAGTTTGATTAATCTGTGCCTTGTCATGTTTCTCCTTGGATTTATCCTGTATGGGACTCTCTGTGCTTCCTAGATTTGATTGACTATTTCCTGTCGCATATTAGGGAAGTTTTCAACTATAATCTCTTCAAATATTTTCTCAGTCCCTTTCTTTTTCTCTTCTTCTTCTGGGACCCCTATAATTCGAATGTTGGTGTATTTAATGTTGTCCCAGAGGTCACTGAGACTGTCCTCAATTCTTTTCAATCTTTTTTCTTTATTCTGCTCTGAGGTAGTTATTTCCACTATTTTATCTTCTAGATCACTTATCTGTTCTTCTGCCTCAGTTATTCTGCTATTGATTCCTTCTAGAGAATTTTTAATTTCATTTATTGTGTTGTTCATCATTGTTTGTTTGCTCTTTAGTTCTTCTAGGTCCTTGTTAAATGTTTCTTGAATTTTCTCCATTCTATTTCCAAGATTTTGGATCATCTTTACTGTCATTACTCTGAATTCTTTTTCAGGTAGACTGCCTATTTCCTCTTCATTTGTTTGGTCTGGTGGGTTTTTACCTTGCTCCTTCATCGGCTGTGTGTTTCTTTGTCTTCTCATTTTGCTTAACTTACTGTGTTTGGGGTCTCCTTTTCGCAGGCTGCAGGTTCATAGTTCCTGTTGTTTTTGTTGTCTGCCCCCAGTGGCTAAGGTTGGTTCAGTGGCTTGTGTAGGCTTCTTGGTGGAGGGGACTAGTGCCTGTGTTCTGATGGATGAGGCTGGATCTTGTCTTTCTTGTGGGCAGGACCACGTCCGGTGGTGTGTTTTGGGGTGTCTGTGACCTTATTATGATTTTAGGCAGCCTCTCTGCTAATGGGTGGGGTTGTGTTCCTGTCTTGCTAGTTGTTTGGCATAGGGTGTCCAGTACTGTAGCTTGCTGGTTGTTGAGTGGAGCTGGGTCTTAGCGTTGAGATGGAGATCTCTGGGAGAGCTTTCGCTGTTTGATATTACATGGAGCCAGGAGGTCTGTGGTGGACCAATTTCCTGAACTCAGCTCTCCCACCTCAGAGGCACAGGCCTGACACCCAGCTGGAACACCAAGACCCTGTCAGCCACATGGCTCGAAACTCCGGAACTCCACACTCCAGAGGCCCTCCTTTCCACGCGCTGCCTTTCCCCTTCTGCGCAGGTCCTCTGTGTACCACATCTTTTTCCATTCATCTGTTGATGGACATTTAGGTTGTTTCCATGTCTTGGCTATTGTAAATAGTGCTGCTATGAATATTGGGGCCCATGTGTCTTTTCGAATTAGAGTTTTCTCCCGATATATGCCCAGGAGTAGGATTGCTGGATCATATGGCAACTCTATTTTTAGTTTTTTGAGGAACTTTCATACTGTTTTCCATAGTGGCTGCACCAATTTACATTCCCGCCAACAGTGTAGGAGGGTTCCCTTTTCTCCACACCCTCGCTTGGCTGAATTCCTTCATCGTACAGATTAAGAAATGGAAACTGTGACTCTCGAGGATTGTGCACAACTAAAACTGTGTAAAACTGTGAGTAGAACTCAGGCAACTGGGAAGCGGGACTTTCTCACCGAACCACGTGCTCTTCCTGCAGATCCAGCCTCAGTGATCTCAACGTTTCCAGCACCATGTGCTTAATGAGTTTTCTCTGACTGATTGATTGATTACTACAACACTCAGTGCTCCTGGCAAAGCAATTCTCATTCTGTGGAACACATTATCTTGATGCACGGCAGCCTCTAGAGCTTAGATTGGGGGAGCTCAGGATAATCTTCAGATCATTTAGCGATGTCTTGGAGCCACTGGACCTGTGATAAGGATCTAAGAACAGTGCTGGTTGTTGGCATTTGGAAAGGGGCTGGGGGGGTACCGTGTTGTAGGGGATTTCAGGTTTGTTTCCTAATCTAAAGCAGGGGTGGGCAAATTACTGCCTGAAGGCCAAATCTTGCCCACTGCCTGTTTTTATAAATAAAGTTTTACTAGGACATAACTGTACTCACTCATGTACGTATGGTCTATGGATGCTCTCATGCTGCATTGGCAGGGTTGAGTAGTTGCAACAGAAAACGTATGGCCTGCCCATCTGAAAATATTTACTACCTGGCTCTTTAGAGAAAGTTTTCTGACCCCCGATGTAAACCATTCAGGAGCCCATCAGGTTGGATGTTATTATTCCCACTTGCTTGCCCCCCTCAACCCCGATCTCACCACCCACAGTATTGGGTGGGGATGGAATCCAACTATTTGATTCCAAAACCCATCGTCCTTTGACAAGATGCCCACAGGACAAAGTCCAAATTCCCTAGCATGGATCAAATCCACTTGTCCAGCCTGTGAGTCCCTCAGGCCAAAGACTTTGAACCCCTTGCTGGTTTCCAAACATGCCATGCATTTACGTACGTGTTGGTCTCTTTGTGAATGACATCTCCTTTTCACCAAATCCCTGGTCCTCCTTCCTAAGTCCTGATGCATCTAAAATCTTACCTCCTCTGTGGAAGTGTCTCTGACTTTGTCCGACGGGTGAATAAGAATGAAAGCCAATATTACTGAGTATTTTCTTCAAGCAGTGATCTAGGCTGGCCACTTTATTGTATGTTCTATTTAATCGTTTTATGACAACCCTCTGAGGCAGGCACTGATATTCTCCTTTTCAAGGGGCACGAACAGGTTGAGAGAGATTGAATAACTTGGCAGTGGTCCCGGTGCTAACAAGGTTCGGTCCCAGGGCTTGGCCCGGGTCTGCCTGGTGTTCGGGTTGAGCTGTTACCGCGAGCCTCCGTGTAGCATCTCTTCAGCGCCCACTGCTCCTCCAGACCTGGCTGTATAGCATGTGCTCAGCCCGGTGTGACAGTGTCTCCCAGAGGCTGGGAACTCCTGGGGGACAATGAGTGCATCCCCTTACAGTTGTGACCTGACACATGAAGTGACTCAGTAAATGTTTGCTGAGGGAATGATGGCATCTTTTTTTTTTTTTTGGCCGAGCCATTTGGCATGTGGGATGTGGGATGTGGGATCTTAGTTCCCCCACCAGGGATCGAACCCGTGTCCCCTGGAGTGGAAGCACGGAGTCTTAACCACTGGACCGCCAGGGAAGTCCCATTAAAGTTTTTTTTTTTTTTTGACGGCGTCTTGACTTTTTCACACCAACTTTGAACCTCCTCTCATTGTTCTGTCCATAGTATTTCAATAGCATTTAGCAACTGGGGGGAGACAAGAGTTTCCCGAATTCCTTCCCGTGGATGCCACCATCTCTCTGCCTCTGTGTGGATCATGTGCAGTGGGCAGCCCCGGCCTGTTCCCCACTCAGCTTTTGGATTTTTACTTTGGTCCCTTGGTACCCACTCCTTTCTTAGCATTTCTAAAAGGTTCTTACGTTTCATCCATAATTGAGTAAAGGTTTGCAGCTGTGAATAGAAGATTGATTACAAGTAACAACAGCAAAAATAACTCCTTCTTTCAGTCTGCCTTCCTCCAGAAAAGTCCCCTAACTTCGAACAGAGAGTGCAGGCAGTCTGTGATGTGAATCCACAGCATCTAATGGGTTTACTCAGATTCCAGAAAGGGAAACGTGGTTATTTATCATTACAGTAAGTCCCCTACACACAAACGAGTTCCCTTCCGAGAGTGCGTTTGTAAGTCCAATTTGCTCCTAAGTCCAACAAAGTTAGCTTACGTACCCACCTAACACAATCGGCTATGTAGTACTGTATGTACTGTAACAGGTTTATAATACTTTTCACACAAATAATACATTAAAAAGAAACAAACACAGAAAATAAAGAAAACTTTTTAAAAAATTAATTAATTATTTATTTATTTTTGGCTGCGTTGGGTCTTCGTTGCTGCGTGTGGCCTTTCTCTAGTTGTGGCAAGCGGGGGCCACTCTTCGTTGTGGTGTGCGGGCTTCTCATTGCGGTGGCTTCTCTTGTTGCAGAGCACAGGCTCTAGGAGCATGGGCTTCAGTAGTTGCGGCTCGCGGGCTCTAGAGCGCAGGCTCAGTAGTTGTGGTGCATGGGCTTAGTTGCTCTGAGGCATGTGGGATCTTCCCAGACCAGGGCTCGAACGTGTGTCCCCTGTATTGGCAGGTGGATTCTTAACCACTGCGCCACTTGGGAAGTCCCCAAAGAAAACATTTTTAATCTTACAGTACAGTCCCTTGAAAAGTACAGTAGTCCAGTACAACAGCTGGCATACAGGGGCTGGTATCGAGTGAACAGGCAAGAAGAGTTACTGACTGGAGGAGGGAGAGGAGGTGGGAGATGGTAGAGCTAAACGATCGTCAGCAATAGGAGATGGAGGGCAAGCTGCAATTTCACTCATGCCTGATGTGGATGGAACGCGTGTTCGCATCTTTGAAAGCTCGCAACTTGAAGTTTCGTGTGTAGGGGACTTACTCTACTAGATAAATAACAACAACGCAACAACAACAGGAACATCTCGACTCTTCTTCTGAGGTTGGCATACTTCATTTTGCGTTTTATGTGACGGGGTTTAGATAGGGCACAGTCCCCACCGTCCTGTGGCCCCCAGCCAACTGGGAAATGCCACGGCCCACTGCAGCCAACCGTGATGAGGGAGGTGATCTCAGATGAAGGGTCCCTCACAGCCTCGGGGTGGGAGGCACAGGGGAGACCCCCAGGAGAGGGGAGGGGGAAGGTCCCTCTTGAGCGTTAGCTGGAGCTTGGTGCAGTGCTCAGACCAACACTGCTGTGTCCAGAACAAGTGATGGCGTGGGGAGGAATCAGACTCAGGTCTCTGCTGGCTCTGAGTGGGGGGGTTACCTCTGAGGCACACCCACATGTTTCAGGTCCCTGCTGAGAGCATCTGAAGACCACAGAGAGGTGTGACCATCATTCCAGCCCTCCCCCAGTCCCTGCTTCCTTCTCTCACATCCCTTCTCTTCGCCCAACTCACTGGCTTAATTAGGGAAGAGCATTCCTTCCTGCAACTAAACAAATGAAAGGGATAAAAAATCTACTGGCCTCTGTTGAATTTTAATGGAGGCGCCAAACAATAGTTACCTAAGGGATGTGTCTGAGCAGCCTGATGGAAAGATGTGGAGTTATCTACCAGCTTGACAAATGATCTGTCCCACCAGGATTTCTGGAGAAGAGTCGGCTCTTTGCTGCAGGAACCATCTCAGCTGGGCTTTGCCTGCCCAAGTCTCCTCCTGGGTGCAGGGGGGGACCAGAAGGTTCAAGGTAGAGTTGGGGTCCCGACTGCAGGTTCAGGGCAGGCCACATGACAGTCAGCTTTGCCACCATCAACACCAGCCCTGCTACAACCCTGCGAGGAGCCAGGGAGCTCATTTCTCATCTTGCTTGCTGATACTTTGCTGTGAGACCAGAGGCAAGGGGGCGCTCATCCAGGGCTATGTAACCCCGTCTCTCTTGCAGTATGTGAGGACAAAGCAGCTTGGTGCACATGACCGTGTTTTGAAGGGTGTATAGATCCTTCTCCTCTTGTTCCAGAAGAAAGGCAAAGGATGTAATGACCCGGCTCTGGGCTGGGTCCCAGCTGATGCATCATCCTGTGTCTGGCCTCTCTCTGGGGGCTGCTCCTCGGTTTTGAGAGGGGACTAAGCATTTATTGTTCAGGATTCCTGGTCCCAGTGATAACAGGGCCTGTGAATTATGGACGCAGCAGCAAATGTTTTTAATCTTCCATGAAACAAAATCAGCATGTTCTGCACCAGATTTCGAGGCCGTCGAGGGAGGAGGCGAACAGCTGCTGGGATCTGGCTAACTTGTGCTGACGTCAGTGTGAGTCTGTCAAGGCCAAGGGCTCTGCGCAGGAAGCTTCAAAGTGATACCGAAAACAAATTTGCATTTTTTCCTTTCACGGGAACTCAGCGATGCTCTGTTCCACTGAGATGTTTTCACCAGCCTTTGCAACCAGCATGTTGAATAAACCTGGCTCACGGTGTACTGGGCATGCAACTTCGGGGTTTGTTTGCTGCTGCCCCTTTGAAATGTGTTCAGTGGGATTAATGTTCCCTGGCCCAGGATGAAAACGCTGGCAGGCGCTGCCTTTTCTGCTCCTCTTAGGAAATAGTCTGTCCTAAGGTCGCTTTAAATGGAAAACAGTCTCAATTTGGAATTTGAATGTCCAGGCCAAGATATTAGTCAAAACTCTCAACTTTGACATTCCATTCTTCTCCCCGCTCCAGCTTAGCTTGCTTAGGGCTGGAGCCTTGCGTGGGAAAGGGGGATTCTCTGCTGGACTTCTGTGCCCTCTCCCGCTCCTCCCCAAGGTGGAAGCTGGGGTTCGGGGCGAGTGGGAGGTGTAGGATAGCTCTTACTTAAGTGGGTGTGGTGGGAGCCCGCTATGGTTTAAGCTGACCTTTCTCCTGGTGGGCTCTTCTAAGGCTCTGTGTGTCTTTGACCCAGGGGGAGGTGTCCCTCTTCTGGGTGGTCACTTGGGACTTTTCCCTTAGGGTTTACCTCCAACTTCTCGCGGCTGGGGTCTCTGCCCCTCCAGGCAGAGATGATGAGTTTGGATGAGGCCATCCTGCTTCCCTCCCTGTGTGGCCCACATCTGGCTCTAACTTTCATGCATCGCCTGCCCTGACAAATTCCGGGATGGAGGGTGACCCCAACTCAGACGCTTGCATCTGGCGTCACCACCCAAGCAGGAGTCACCCTGCATGTTAATTAGTGCCCTGTGGATGCTGTAACAAATAACCACACACTTGATGGCTTAAAAGCAAAGAAATGTCCTCTTCCACAGTTCTGAGGATGGAAGTCTGAAATCAGTTTACTGGGCTGAAATCCAGTGTCAGTAAGGCTGAGCTCACTCTGGAGGCTCTGGGGGGAGAATCTGCTCTTTGCCTCTCTGGGCTTCTGGTGGCTGCCAGCGTTCCTTGGCTTGTGGCCCTGTCGCTCTTATCTCTGCGTCTCTGGTTACACGGCCTTCTCTGTGTGCGCTTAAGTCTCCCTCTATCTCCCTCTTACAAGGATACATGTAATTGCATTTAGGGCTCATCTGGATAATACAGGATCACCTCCCTGTCTCAAGAGCCTTAACTTAATCACAGCTGCAAAGACTCTTTTTCCAAATAAGGTGACATTTACGGGTCCCAGGAATTAGACTTGACATCTGTGGGCCTTTATTCAGCCCACTGCAGCCTGACCGCCCCACCCCTCCTCTGGATTTCCTGGCTGGGAAAGGGCCCCGGCCTTTTCTGCCTCAGCGAGAGGGAGTCACATGGTAAGATGGCCAAGTAGCTTCGTGGAAACCCCCAACGTGTTTCAGATGAGGGGGCAGGCCCTCACCTGCCCAAGAAGCACAGCTTTCTCCAAAGATACTCTTTTCAGAAAACCCTCTCTTTAAAATCCCGTCTCTTAGACTTCCCTGGTGGCGCAGTGGTTGAGAATCCGCCTGCCAATGCAGGGGACACGGGTTCGAGCCCTGCCCCGGGAAGATCCCGCATGCCACAGAGCAACTAAGCCCGCGTGCTACAACTACTGAGCCTGCGCTCTAGAGCCCGTGAGCCACAACTACTGAGCCCACGTGCCACAACTGCTGAAGCTCGAGTGTCTAGAACCCGTGCTCTGCAACAAGAGAAGCCACAGGAGTGAGAAGCCCGCGCACCACAACGAAGAGTAGCCCCCGCTCGTCGCAACTAGAGAAAGCCCGTGTGCAGCAATGAAGACCCAACGCAGCCAAAAATAAAAATAAATAAATAAAATCCCATCTCTCAACATGCTGACTCGTTATATTCTCCAGGTGGGAGAGGAGGCTGGCAGGTTGCGGACCTCAAGCATTTCCTGTGAACATGTCTTGTTTTGGAATTTCACGGTGAAAGTAGCTTGGCCCCCAAAGTGTCACTTTTAACATTCTGTTACCTCTGTGGCGGAATGATTAGTGGTTGATGCTGCCCGGGACTGTGGCCTTCAAGGTTGTCCCTGCAGAAGAGGCCACAGGGGCTGGAATCGCCTGACAAGACTGGCATGGACACCTCCGCCTGTGGGGAGCCCGGGGCCCCGTTCGCGAGGTCACACTGCCGGGCAGACCATGACCAGCTCTCGAACAGTCCAAGGACTTGCCAGTGGAAAGTGCAGAGATGCCGGGGCTACATCGTGGCTGTGGAACTCTGGTGACAAATAACACAGGCCACTTCCATCTTTGGGCTTCCAACTTGCAACTGTTGTGCTGATCTAGAAATTTCCTATTCTGTGGGTGAGCAGCTTGTCATTTGATAAGGGTTTCATGTTTGTGTGAACTAAGCTGAGACAGACAAGCTGGGCCAGAAGGAAAATGTACTCCTCAGCTCTCAGAAAGTGAGTCCAGCTTTTAGGGGAGACAGTGGGACAGATTTGTTCAGAAGGTTCTGGAATGTTCAGGTCGTAAATCCTTTTATGGCCTTCTTCCACCTTAGTAGTGAGGACAAGTAGCCTGCCTCTTGGCTGCTAGAATAGGGGATGGAAAATCAGAAGACCTGGGCTAGATTCCTAAAGATTTGGGTCGGCTGGTAACATGAAACCCATTGGTTCACAGAGCTACCTGGGAGAATTGCAGTTTATAGAAGAAGCTGACAGATACCCCTAAAGATATTGTTTAAAAAGACAAAGTCACCAAAGGCCGAGCTTGCTCAGGGATGGATCAGTGTGCCTTGATTTTTTTTTTTTTTTTTTATTACTGAACATTTCTTTCCCCCTTTTCTCTCCTTTTGCCACCGCAAAACCCCTACCAATGACGGTAGAAAGTTTGAGTTTTCTCATATTCTCTCCCAACTCACCTTATTCTTGATTCTCAGAGACTCAGATGAGGGTCTGTTCTGAGTGGGCCCATCTCTCTTATTTGGAGGATCCTGGGGAGAAACTGAGGAAGATTTGGGGACAGCCTTGGTAGCCAGGCTTTCTCCAGTGTGATGAGACCTATGACCTGGTGCCTTAGTCTGTTCGGGCAGCCAGAACAAGGTACCACAGGCTGGGTGGCTTAAACAACAGAAATTCATTTTCTCGCAACTCTGGTGGCTGGAAGTCTGAGATCAAGGGTTTGGCAGGGCTGGTTCCTTCTGAGACCTCTCTCCTTGGCTTGTAGACATCTGTCTCCTTTCCCTGTCCTCACATGGTCTTCCCTCTGTGTGTGTCTGTGTCCTAACTTCTTTTTTTTTTTTTTAAATTGGAGTATAGTTGCTTCACAATGTTGTCTTATTTTCTGCTGTACAACGAAGTGAATCAGCTATATGTATACCTGTATCCCCTCCCTCCCCCCATTCCCCCCATCCCACCCGTCTAGGTTGTCACAGAACACCAAGCTGAGCTCCCTGCACTATACAGCAGGTTCCCACTAGCTGTCTGTTTTACACATGGTAGTGTATATATGTCAATTCTCATCTGCCAATTCATCCCACCCTCTCCTAATCTCTTCTTATAAGAACACCATAATATTGGATGAGGGCCCACCTTAATGACCTCATTTAACCTAAATGACCTCTTTAAAGACCCTATTTCCAAAAACAATTATTTTCTGACCTACTGGGCATTAGGACTTCAAGATATCAATTTTGGGGGACACAATTCAGCTCATAACACTTGGGAACCCCTGATCTGAACTCAGCCGCTCTGGACCAGACTGGGGTTGAATTCCCAGGGAAGAAGTGGGTAAGGGCATACTTGCCTATTCACAGCCCCGTTCCTACCCACAGCAGAATTCCACAGCTTTTTCCTGATTCCCGCTTCAGCCTCCGAGCTGCTCCCCACACCAGCCCTCAGTCAGGGACAGACCTCTCCCTGGCTCTGAGCATCCTTCTTTGCTCCTTTTAGACCCACCTCTATGGAAACCATAAGAGGCCGCCTCCTTCCTAGGCAGAGGGAATCTCTCCAATACCTGCCAATAGTCGCAGTCAAGTTAAACAGAAATAAAATATAAGGGCTGACCTAGGGGAAAAGGAGACACAATGGGGCATTGGACAGGGGAGTGAGAAGGAAAGTTTAGGGCTGACTGCCCATGGGCATGTGACCCTCTGTGCAGTAATTTTAGTGCCTGTTTATAATGTACCGCTGTAGCCCTCGTGACCCGTAGCCACCTGGTCCCAGCAGGCAGTGTGGTACACTGGGGGCAGTCAGACCTGCTTTGACTCGTCTCTGCCATTTGCTAGTTGTGTGGCCTTGGCCAGCTTACCTAAGCTTCTCGGGCCTCAGTTTCATCATATACGAATGAGGAAGGAATGTTTGCCTCGTAGCGTTGCTGGGAGGATTACTTGAAACCAAGCATATAAAGTACTTGAAACCTGGTGGTATTCACTGAATTGGGTCCATCCAAATTCATATGTTGAAGCCGTAACCCCAGTACCCCCGAATGTAACTGTGTTTGGAGATGGAGCTTTTAAAGAGGTGACTGAGGTAAAATGAGGTCATTTGGCTGGGCCCTAATCCAGTACGAATGGTGTCCTTATAAGAGGCGGAGATCAGCACACAGACACACACAGAGCGAAACCGTGTGAAGACACAGGGAGAAGACGGCCATCTACCAGCCAAGGAGAGAGGCCTCAGAAGGAATCAACCATGCTGACCCCTTGATCTCAGACTTTCAGCCTCCAGGATTGTGAGAATGTAAATGTCTGTTGTTTAAGCCACCCAGTCTGTGGTACTTTGTTGTTGCAGCTGTAGCAGACTAATATACCTGGTGTATAAACCGCTTTCTTCCTTTTCTTCTGGCCCTTGGTCCCCACTGCCCCCAGCTGGAGCAGTCTTGGACTAGTCCTGTCTGCTTTGCCTGTACAATTTGCAAACTATAGATAGGTTGCACATGGACAAAGGCTCAACCTAGAACAAAAGACACAGACCAAGGGGAAACAAAGGACTGTGTTAGAAAAACATCTGGCACCTTAAACAAAAAGCACCTTAAAAATCACCTAAAAATTGTCACCTTAAAAAAAAGATGAAAGCCGACTCTTAGTTGTGGTCACTTTCTTGGCTTTTTCAGAAGTTCCCTGCTGAGCCCCTTTCCCCGTAGTTCTCGGGACCTGGGGTCCGTGTGCACTAATTCAGAGAAAAGCTTTGCAATATTGAGTCTCCTAATCCAGGGACAAGACCCCCTCTCTTCATTTGTTTAGTTCTTTAATATCTTTCAATAAAGGCTTAGAATTTTCTTCCCTAAAGACTTGCACATCTTTGGTTATTTGGTACTTCTAAGTATTTTATTTTTTCATACTTTTGGAATGTTTAAAAACTACTTTTTATTTTTGTTGCTGGTGTATAAACATTGCAAGTGGTTTTTATGTTTAGATTTTGTGTTCAGGAGTCTTGTTATACTCGTATTAATTCTAGTAACTTAAATGTAAATTATTTAGGGAGATTCCTCTGTAGAAACCATATCGTCTGCAAATAATAACAGTTTGTTTCTTCCTTTCTAAGCCTCTTGCCTTTCATTTCTTTTTCTTACCTCATTGTGTTGTCTAAGACTTCCCATGCAATGTTGAAAGGAAGTGGAGTTATCAGGCATTCTTGTCATATTCGTAGTCTCAAGCGAAAGCCTTCAACATTTTAGTTTCTCGTGTTTGCGGTAGGCTTTTGGTAGGTTAAGGAAGTCCCTTCTAGTCCTAGTTTGCTGAGAATATGTTTATTTTAAAATCATGAACAGATATTGAAATTTAGTTAATACCATTTCTACATCTATAGAGATAATCACGATTTTTCCTCCTTTGATTTGCTAATATAGTGAACTACATTAATTTGTTTTCTAAAGTTAAACCAAACTTGCATTTTTAATTTAAATCCATTGTAGTTATTCTGTATTAGAATTTTCATACATTGTTAGATTTAATTCACTAATTTTACAAAAGGATTTTAACTCTAAATTCATGAGCAAGTTTGGCCTGTGATTTGGAGATTTTCTATTTGCCCTTGCAGATGTGCTCACTGCCAAGTGGGGCTGGCTGGTGTAAAGGTATGAGCATCTTCAGTGTACTCTCTGGTTTGCAGTTGGGCTGGGTGAATGGGGAGCCCTGGCAGGAGGCTGGTGGGAGGGAGGAAAGTGAGGTCACCTCAGGCTGGCTGTACCCTTTGATAGAAGGCCCTGTCAAAGTGGCCCAGTCTACTTCACTCTCTGTCCTTTTGGATTCTGGTAACTTCTCTCATCCCTGTTTCCTATCCCAGGTACGAGATCCTTTGCTGTTCCCCTTCAACCACACGTTGTAAATAAATCCCCCCAAATCATCTTATTTCCCGCTGGGACTTTCACTGATGCAGCCTGTAACTTTCCTTTCTTGTAAGGTTATTGCTGAGCTTTCTAATCAAGACTGTGATAGCTTAATAAAAGGAGCTGGGGACTGCTCCTTCTTTATCTGTACTCTGGGATAGTATTGGTTCCTTGGTAGAACGAGTCAAAACTTTGGTAGAACTTGCTAGTAAAACCATCTGGACCTAGTGTTTTCATTGTGAGAAGAGTTTTACCTACTGAATTCGATTTCATGAGTGGTTATTGAACTATTAATACTCCCCCCCGCTTTTTTTTCCTAGAGTCAGTTTTGGTAGGTTTGAAATGCATTCATTTGCAAACTTCCTGGCATTTATTTTTTGCACTATCTTCTTCTTAACCTTTTTCCTTTTCTATACAACATTATACTTAAGTCACTTTTTAAAAAAATAATAAACTTTACTTTATTTTAGAGCAGGTTTAGGTTCACAGCAAAATTGAACAGAAAGTGCGGAGGGTTCCTATATACCTGCTGTCCCCACACGGGATCAGCCTCCCCTGCTATCAACATCCCTCACCACAGTGGTACGTTTGTTATGGTTGATGAACCTGCCTTGGCGTCACCGTCACCCAAAGTCTGTAGTTTACATTTGGTTTCACTCTTGATGTTGTGCATACTATGTGTTTTGACAAATGCAGAATGACATGTATCCACCATTATAGTATCCCACAGAGTATTTTCACTGTCCTAAAAAGCCTCTATGTTCTGCCTATTCATTACCACACCCCTGTCCTGCCCAAGCCCCAGCAACTTAATCACTTTTCATTCTTAATCATTTTTATCTGTATCCTTTCTTCTTTTAATTGATCAGTCTTATCATAAATTTGTCAATTTCATTAGTCTTTATAAGACCCACCTATCAGCTTTTAAAATCCTAATTGTATATTTGTTTTCTTTCTTTTTTTTTGAATTTCATGTATTTATTTTTTATACAGCAGGTTCTTATTATCTATTTTATACTTATTAGTGTATATATGTCAATCCCAATCTCCTAATTCATCCCCCCCATATATTTGTTTTCTATTTCATTAATTTCTCCCTTTTATTACTTTTTCTTTCAATTTATTAGGGGTTATTTTTTTGTCTTTTTCCTAAGTTGAAAACTGACTTCACATAGCATTTGAGGCTATAAATTTCTACTAAGTGCACTGTAGTTGTATCTCACAAATTTTTATATATGGTATTTATCTTATAGTTTGACTGGAAATATTTCCTAATCTCCATTTTGATTTCTGTTTTGATCTATGAGTTATTTAGAAGTATATTTCTTAACTTCTAAATATTTTAAGTTTTCTATTCATCCTTTTATTATCGATTTCTAACTTTATTGCATTCTAGTTAAAAAATATGGTTTGTGGACTTCCCTAGTGGCGCAGTGGTTAAGAGTCTGCCTGCCAATAAAGGGGACATGGGTTCGAGCCCTGGTCTGGGAGGATCCCACATGCCGCAGAGCGGCTGGGCCCGTGAGCCACAACTACTGAGCCTGCGCATCTGGAGCCTGTGCTCCGCAATGGGAGAGGCCGCGACAGTGAGAGGCCCGCGCACCGCGATGAAGAGTGGCCCTCGCTCACCGGAACTGGAGAAAGCCCTCGCACAGAAACGAAGACCCAACATAGCCAAAAATAAATAAATAAATAAATTTATAAAGAGATATCTGTTTAAAAAAAAATATGGTTTGTAAAATATTAATCTTTTGAAATTTGTTGAAACTGGCTCTATAGATGAGTATGTGGTTTATTTTCATAAATGTTTGTATGTGCTTGAAAAATTGTGTGATAGGTAGTTGTTAGATAGAGGTTTTCTTTGCAGATCTCTCAGATCAATCTTGTCAATTGTGCCGTTAAAATATGCTTTATGTTTTCTGACTTTTCACTTGTTTATTCTATGAAAGGATGTGCTAAACTTTCCTACTGTGATGGTGGTTTTGTCTCTTTCTTCTTGTAGTTTTTCCTTTATATATTTTGCGTCTATGTTGTTAGGTAGGTTCAAGTTTAGAACTGCACCTTTTATCATTATGTACTGATTCTATCCCTAGCAATTATTTTTTTGCCTTAAAGTCTATTTTAATTCATATTAATATATTAATACATAAGCTTCTTTTTTTTTTTTTTAAATTAATTAATTTTATTTATTTATTTTTGGCTGTGTTGGGTCTTCGTTTCTGTGCGAGGGCTTTCTCTAGTTGCTGCAAGTGGGGGCCACTCTTCATCGCGGTGCGCGGGCCTCTCACTATCGTGGCCTCTCTTGTTGCGGAGCACAGGCTCCAGACGCGCAGGCTCAGTAATTGTGGCTCACGGGCCTAGTTGCTCCGCGGCATGTGGGATCCTCCCAGACCAGGGCTCGAACCCGTGTCCCCTGCATTAGCAGGCAGACTCTCAACCACTGCGCCACCAGGGAAGCCCAAGCTTCTTTTTTTTAGGCATGCCTGGAATATTGCACTCTTTCTATTTTCATTCTTTCTGTATTATTATATTTTAGTTGTATCTCTCATAACATCATAAGGCTGAATTCATTTTCTGATGCTCAATCTGACAATCTTTGTCTTTTAACTGGAGCATTTAGTTTGTTTGCATTTATTGTAATTACTTATAATTTTGGATTTATTTTTATCATCTTTGGTGATTCCTGTTTGTCCTGAACTTTTAAAAATTTTTTTCCATTTTTCTAGACTTTTTTTTTAATTGAATGGGTATTTTTTCTTATTCCATTTACTTCCCTATACAGGTTTGGATGTTATATTTTTTATTTCTATTATTTTAGTAGTTAACCTTAAATTTTTAACATGTGAAGTTAATTACTATCTTTTCCTTCTTCCTGAATAATGTGAAACCTTAGAACACCTGAATTCCCATCATTCTCTCCAGATGTATGTGCTATTATTGGCATGTATTCTAGTTCTGACATGTTTTATTTTAATTGCACAAATTGAACATAATTATTGTTTTACACCATCAATTTTTATTTAGATTTACCCACATATTTACATTTTTGTCTGTTCATTTATTCTTGCATTTAGATCTTCTTCTGGGATCATTTTACTTCTTTCTGAAGTGAATGAAAGTCTGCTTGGTTTGAGTTGTCTAAAAATGCTCTTTTTCCCTCTCCTTCTTGAAAAATATTTCCCATTTGGTTGGGCATACAAACAGGAGTGGGTTAAATTTCTTTTCCTCTGTTGAGAGGGGAATGGCATTTGGAAACAAATGCTCTTGATCATTTGGAATTTTCTAGGTCAGCATTTAAATGTCTATTTCCTACACAACTCATAAATACATTTTCCCCAGTTTTTTTCATACAGTAACTGAAATATTGATTGAAAAATTTTTTTTCAAAAATATTTTTTCACAATTTTTGTAAAAATGCAATCCTGCATTTTATGAAATTGAATTTTTTAGATCCTGCTTATCAATTTATGACAAGGCTTTATCTATCTTCTCTGTTTGTAGCTTGTTATTTCCCTTTTAAAGGTTTATGAACAGAAGTTATTAATTTTAGAGGGGAGTGGCCAAGATGGCAGGGTGGAAACACCCCAAGCTCATCTCCTCCCACGGGCACACCAAAATTACAACTGTTTACAGAGCAACTGTTGGTGAGAATGACCTGAAGACTAGCAGAAAATATTTTCCACAACTAAAAATATAAAGAAGGAACCATAGCAAGAGGAGTAGGAGATGCAGTACCATCAAGACCCACGCCCTGTGTGGGTGACCCACGAATGGGAGGATAATCACAATTGCAGAGGTTCTCCCCAAGGAGCAAGAGGCCTGAGCCCCACATCAGGGTCCCCAGCCCAGGGGTCCTGCACTGGGAAGACAGGCCCCCAGACATCTGGCTTTAAAGGCTAGGGGAGCATGTGTACAGGAGAGTTGGAGGGCCGTGGGAAACAGAAACTCACTCTTAAAGGGCACATGTAAAATCTCTCACACTCCAAGACCCAGCACAGAGACAGTAATTTGAAATGAGCCTGGGTCAGACCACGTTGCTGATCTTGGAGAACCTTCTGGAGAGTCAGGAGGCAACTAGGACTCCCCTGGGGGACATAGATGCTGGCAGCAGCCATTTTGGGGGGCTGTTCTACCACAAAGACACTGGTGCTGGCAAGCACCGTTTTGGAGTCCTCCCTCTAGCCTATCAGCACTGGAGGCTTACCTTCCCACCAGCTGCGTAAGACCAATTCTGGGACCCCTTAGGTCAAGTGGTCAGCTATGTGGGGACCCAGCCCCACCCACCAGTAGGCTCATGACCCAGCCCTGCTCACCAGTGGCTGTCACCAGCCCAGGAACCTCCCAAGCCCAGGCCCTGCCCACCAGTGAGCTGGCACTTGTACTGAGATCTCCAGGCTCTATAGCCAGCCACCCTGGGACCCAGTCCTATCCACCAGCAGTCTGGCACCAGTCTCAGACCCCCCGGACCCCACAGCCAATTGCTCTGGGACCCAGCCCTGCCCATCAGTGGGCCAAAACCAGCAGTGGGCCAGCACCAGCAGTGGGACTCCCTGGGCCACAGAGCCAACTGCACTGGGGCCTGGTCCCACCTGCCCTGCAGCAGTCTTTGCATGAAGCAGGGCCTGGCAGCCAAATGGGCCAGGGTCAGCGCCAGCTTTCAGTGCACCCACAGTAGTCAGCTTGCTACAAAAGAAGGGCTCACACAGCCCACATAGAGGGCACCCCTAAAGCATGTAGCTCCAGTGACCAGAGGGGAGCATGCTGCTGGGCCCCATAGTATGTCTCCTACGTAAAGCCACTTCTCCAAGATCGGGAAACATAACCAGCGTACCTAACACATAGAAATAAAAACAGAGAATCAGGCAAAATGAGGAGACAGAGGAATATGTTCCAAATGAAGGAACAAGATGAAACCCCAGAAGAACTGATAAAGAGTTCAAGGTAATGATCCTAAAGATGCTCAACAAACTTGGGAGAAGAATGGATGAACACAGTGAGAAGTTTAACAGGGGGTTAGAAAATATGAAGAAGAACCAAACAGAGCTGAAGAATACAATAAAGGAAATAAAAAATACATTAGGAAGAATCAACAGTGGATTAGGTGACACAGAGGAACAGATTAATGAACTGGAAGACAGAGTGGTGGAAATCACCCAAGCTCAACAGAAAAAAGAAGGAAGAATTTTAAAAAATGAGGATAGTTTAAGAGACCTCTCGGACAACGTCAAGCATACTAACATTCACATTATAGGGGTCCCAGGAGAAGAGAGAGAGAAAGGGGCAGAGAAATTATTTGAAGGAATAATAGCTGAAAACTTCCCTAATCTGGGAAAGGAAATAGACATCCACGCCCAGGAAGCAGAGAGAGTCCTGATCAAGATGAACCCAAAGAGGTCCACATCAAGAAACATAATGATTAAAACGACAACAATTAAAGATTAAAGAGAGGGGACTTCCCTGGTGGCACAGTGGTTAAGAATCTGCCTGCCAATGCAGGGGACACAGGTTCGAGCCCTGGTTCGGGAAGATCTCACATGCCACAGAGCAACTAAGCCCATGTGCCACAACTACTGAGCCTGCACTCTAGAGCCTGCGAGACACAACTACTGAGCCCACGTGCCACAACTACTGAAGCCCACGTGCCTAGAGCCCGTGCTCCACAACAAGAGAAGCCACCACAATGAGAAACCCATGCACTGCAACGAAGAGTAGCCCCTGCTCGCCGCAACTAGAGAAAGCCCACGCGCAGCAATGAAGACCCAACGCAGCCAAAAATAAAATAAGTACATTTATAAAAAAATATAAGATAAAGAGAGACTCTTTTCTTTCAAGGAAAAAACAACTGGTTACACACAAGGGAACTCCCATAAGACTGTAAGCTGACATTTCAGCAGAAACTTGGCAGGGCAGAAGGGAGTGGCACGATATATTCAGAATGATGAAAGGGGGACTTCCCTGGTGGCACAGTGGTTAAGAATCCCTCTGGTCTGGGAAGATCCCACATGCCGCTGAGCAGCTAAGCCCATGCTCCACAACTACTGAGCCTGCACTCTAGAGCCTGAGAGCCACAACTACTGAGCTCTTGTGCCACAACTATTGAAACCTGTGCGCCTAGAGCCCGTGCTCTGCAACAAGAGAAGCCACCACAATGAGAAGCCCGCACACCACAGCGAAGAGTAGCACCCACTCACCGCAACTAGAGAAAGCCTGTGCACAGCAACGAAGACCCAACACAGCCAAAAATAAAAAATAAAATAAAAAATAAATTAAAAAATCAAAATGATGAAAGGAAAAATGGTGCAACCAAGAATACCCTACCTGGCAAGGCTATCATTCAGATTTGAAGGAGAGAGAAAGAGTTCTACAGACAAGCATAAACTAAAAGAGTTCAGCACCTCTAAACCGGCTTTACGAGAAATGTTAAAGAGACTTTTCTAAGCAGAAAAGTAAAGACCACAACTAGATATATGAAAATTATGAAAGGAAGAATCTCATTGGTAAAGGCAAATATACAGTAAGTGTAGTAGATCAACCACTTAGAAAGCTAGTAGGAAGGTTAAAAGACAAAAGTAATAAAAATCATCTCTATCTACAATAAGTAGTTAAGGGGATACACAAAAGAAAAAGATGTAAAGTATGATGTCAAAAACATTAAACATGGGGGGGGGGCGAGTAAAAATGCAGAGTTGTTAGAATGCATTCCAATTTAAGAGATTAACAAATTATCAACTTAAAATAATCATATACATGCTGCTATACATATACCTCACGGTAACCACAAACTAAAAACTATAATACATACACAAAAAGAGAAAGGAATCCAAGTGTAACGCAAAAGATAGTCATCAAATCAGGAGAGAAGAGAGGAAAAAAAAAAAAAGCAGAAGAAAGGAACAAAAAAGAACTACAAAAACAACCAGAAAACAATTAACAAAAATATTATAATTTTTGCTTTCAACCATCAGCATGTTTTAAAGAGCTCAGTAAGAGAAAAACAGTCTAGTTTATTTACCCAGATATTTACCATTTCCGTTGCTCTTCCTTCATTTTTGATATTCCAAGTTTCTTTCAGATATTTCCCTATATCTGAAAAATTTCTCTACTTATTCAGTGTCTTCGGGTCCCCATCCTTAGAGAGGATTGGAGGCATCTATGAAGCAGGCAGAGCTTCCCTCGACCCCAGGGTCCCTGCTGTTCTGCCCTCTGCAGCCCTCCGTCCTGCTGCCCCTTCCTTCTACACGCTCTTCTTCACAAGCAAGCCCTCCCGCTGGACTTTTGCTCCTTGATATTCAGAGACAGTCATTACCTTGTGTAGGTTCATTTGCATTTAAACCCTATGTTTAACCGTGGAATGAAAGGCTGGCTTCCCTTTAAAAGAATTTCAATTCTTAGAGGTCAGCTGGTGCTATGGACTGCATGCTTGTGTCTCCCCAGTTCATATGCTGAAGGCTTAACCCCCCAGTGTGATGGTATTAGGAGGCGGGGGTTTGCGGGGGGGGGGGGGGGGATTAGGTTATGAGGGTGGAGCCCCCATGACGGGATTAGTGTCGTTATAAGAAATGTCCTTTTCTCACTAGAGAGATGTCTCACTCCACCATGTAAAGACACAGGGAGAAGTTGGCCGACTACAAGCCAGGAAGAGAGCCCTCACCAGAACCTGACCATGCTGGCACCTTGATCTTGAACTTCCAGCCTCCAGAACTATGAGAAATAAATATTTGTTGTGTAAGCCCCTCGGTCTTTGGTATTCTGTATGGCCATGCTGACTGAGACAGAGGCATGGTCATTTTGAGCCAGAGGAGGACTTTCTTGTGGCCAGTGACCCCAGGTACCCACAGGCTTATCCTTGTCTTAGTGCACACATCTGTGTTAGTCTGCTCACTGCCTTAACAAAGTACCACAGATAGTGGCTTAAACAACAGAAATTAATTTTCTCACAGTTCGGGAGGTCAGAAGTCCGAGATCAAGGTGTCTGCAGGTTTGGTTTCTTCTGGGGCCTCTCTCCTTGGCTGGTGGATGGCCATCTTCTCTCTGTGTCTTCATGTGGTCTTCCCTCTGTGGCGTCTGTGTCCAAATCTCCTCATCCTTTAAGGACACTGCTCGTAATACCTTAGGGCCGACTCTCATGACCTTATTTTAAGTTAATTATGTCTTTCAAGACCCTAACTCCAAATACAGTCATATTCGGAGGTGCTGGGGATTAGGACTTCAACATATGCATTTTCGGGGGACATGATTCAGCCCCAAACAACTTCTTTAAATGCTGAATGGAGAAACTGAGGCGCAAGACTTGATATCTAAGAAGCTTGTAAACAATATTTGTTGGATTGAAAGCATGAGAATAAAGGGATGGTGGTGGATTGGGTTGGGGTGTGTGCATGTATGCATGCATGTGTGTGCCTGTGTTTGTGTGTGCATGTGTGTGTGTATGTATATCTGTGTGTGTGTGTGTGTGTGTGTGTGTGTGTGTGGTTTCTCTCCTAACTAATATAGTGGAATTGAGTTGGCACCCAGCTTGTGGGAGGCTCCCTTGAGGTATGTTGTTTGGAGACATATTTTAAAACATATTTTCATTTGCTTACAATTTCCTTTTAAAATAATTGTTGAAAATCTTAGCATCAAAATAGGGTAAAACCTGATGTGATCAATTTAATCTTTACACCAATCACAAACTATTTATTACTGTTACTTTTATTTTATTTTTTTCTTTTGAAGGTAATTTTAATAATATTCATTAAAATTCTTCAGTATTTACATACCCTGTAATCTAGCAATTCTATTTCTAGGAATTTATCCTAAGGAAATAATTAAATAAGTACACAAAAATATACATACAAAGATGTTTATCCAACTTGGTCATGGTGTATAATCTTTTTTATATATTTATGGATTCAATTTGCTAATATCTTGTTAAAGATTGTCCATGTATGTTCATGAACAATGTTGGCTTGTAGTTTTCCTTTCATATAATGTCTGTCTGATTTTAGTATTAAGGTAATGCTGCCATCATAGATCGAGTTAGCAAGTGTTTCCTCTGCTTCTATTTTTTGGAAGAAATTATGGAAAACTGGTATCATTTCTTACTTAAATATTTGATAAAATTCCCCAGTGAAGCTATTTGGGCCTGGCGCTTTCCTTTTTAAAGGTTATTAATTATTAACTCAATTCCTTTAATAGATCTATTAATAGTCACATATTAATAAATATATTCATAAAATTATTTCTCCTTGTGTGAGTTTTGGTAGTTTGCACCTTTCAAGGAATTGGTCAATTTCATTTATATTATCAAAATTGTGGGTGAAGAGTTATTTTTTCGGATCCCTTTCTTATCCTTTTAATATCCATAAGATCAGTAATAATAACTCATCTTTTATTTCTTATATTGTTAATTTGTGTCCTCTCTCTTCCTCCCTCCCTTTCTCCCTCCCTCCCTTCTTCCTTCTGTCTCTCTGATATCAATTTTATTGATCGCAAAGAACAAGCTTTTTAAAAAAAATTTTATTATTTTTTTTATACAGCAGGTTCTTATTAGTTATCTATTTTATACATATAAGTGTATACATGTCAATCCCAATCTCCCAATTCATCCCACCACCACCACCCCCCCACCCCATTTTCCCCACTTGGTGTCCATACATTTGTTCTCTACATCTGTGTCTCTATTTCTGCCTTGCAAACGGGTTCATCTGTACCATTTTTCTAGATTCCACATATATGCGTTAATATATGATATTTGTTTTTCTCTTTCTGACTTACTTCACTCTGTATGACAGTCTCTAGGTCCATCCACATCTCCACAAATGACCCAATTTCATTCCTTTTTATGGCTGAGTAATATTGTATATATGTACCACATATTTATCCATTCATCTATCGATGGGCATTTAGGTTGCTTCCATGTCCTGGCTATTGTAAATAGTGCTGCAATGCTGCAATGAACATTGGGGTGCATGTGTCTTTTTGGATTATGGTTTTCTCTGGGTATATGCCCAGTAGTGGGATTGCTGGGTCATATGGTAACTCTATTTTTAGTTTTTTAAGGAACCTCCATACCGTTCTTCATAGTGGTTGTATCAATTTACATTCCCACCAACAAGAGGGTTGTGCGAGAGGGTTCCCTTTTCTCCACACCCTCTCCAGCATTTGTTGTTTGTAGATTTTCTGATGATGCCCATTCTAACTGGTGTGAGGTGATACCTCATTGTAGTTTGATTTGCCTTTCTCTAATAATTAGTGATGTTGAGCAGCTTTTCATGTGCCTGTTGGCCATCTGTATGTCTTCTTTGGTGAAATGTCTATTTAGGTCTTCTGCCCATTTTTTGATTGAATTCTTTGTTTTTTAAATATTGAGCTTCATGAGCTGTTTATATATTTTGCAGATTAATCCTTTGTCCATTGATTCACTTGCAAATACTCTCTCCCATTCTGAAGGTTGTCTATTTGTCTTGTTTATAGTTTCCTTTGCTGTGCAAAAGCTTTTAAGTTTCATTAGGTCCCATTTGTTTATTTTTGTTTTTATTTCCATTACTTTAGGAGGTGGGTCAAAAAAGATCCTGCTGTGATTTATGTCAAAGAGTGTTCTTCCTATGCTCTCCTCTAAGAGTTTTATAGTGTCTGGTCTTACATTTAGGTCTTTAATCCATTTTGAGTTTATTTTTATGTATGGTGTTAGGGAGTGTTCTAATTTCATTCTTTTACATGTAGCTGTCTAGTTTTCCCAGCACCACTTATTGAAGAGACTGTCTTTTCTCCATTGTATATCCTTGCCTCCTTTGTCATAGATTAGTTGACCATAGGTGTGTGGGTTTATCTCTGGGCTTTCTATCCTATTCCATTGATATATAGTTCTGTATTTGTGCCACTACCATATTGTCTTGATTACTGTAGCTTTGTAGTATAGTCTGAAGTCAGGGAGTCTGATTGATCCAGCTCCATTTTTTTCCCTCAAGATTGCTTTGGCTATTCGGGGTCCTTTGTGTCTCCATACAAATTTTAAGATTTTTTGTTCTAGTTCTATAAAAAATGCCATTGGTAATTTGATAGGGATTGCATTGAATCTAGATTGCTTTGGGTAGTACAGTCATTTTCACAATATTGATTCTTCCAATCCACGAACATGGTATATCTCTCCATCTGTTTGTGTCATCTTTGATTTCTTTCATCAGTGTTTTATAGTTTTCTGAGTACAGGTCTTTTACCTCCTTAGGTAGGTTTATTCCTAGGTATTTTATTCTTTTTGTTGCAATGGTGAATGGTATTGTTTCCTTAATTTCTTTTTCTGCTCTTTTGTTGTTAGTGTATAAGAATGCAAGAGATTTCTGTGCATTAATTTTGTATCCTGAAGCTTTACCAGATTCATTGATTAGCCCTAGTACTTTTCTGGTGGCATCTTTAGGATTCTCTATGTATAGTATCATGTCATCTGCAAACAGTGACAGTTTTACTTCTTCTTTTCCAGTTTGTCTTCCTTTTATTTCTTTTTCTTCTCTGATTGCTGTGGCTAGAACTTCCAAAACTATGTTGAATAATAGTGGTGAGAGTGGACATCCTTGTCTTGTTCCTGATGTTAGAGGAAATGCTTTCAGTTTTTCACAGTTGAGAATGATGTTTGCTGTGGGTTTGTCATATATGGCCTTTATTATGTTGAGGTAGGTTCCCTCTGTGCCCACTTTCTGGAGAGTTTTTATCATAAATCGGTGTTGAATTTTGTCAAAAGCTTTTTCTGCATCTCTATTGAGATGATGATATGATTTTTATTCTTCAATTTATTAATATGGTGTATCACATTGATTGATTTGCATATACTGAAGAATCCTTGCATCCCTGGGATAAATCCCACTTGATCATGGTGTATGATCCTTTTAATGTGTTGTTGGATTCTGTTTGCTAGTACCTTGTTGAGGATTTTTGCATCTATATTCATCTGTGATATTGGTCTGTAATTTTCTTTTTTTGTAGTATCTTTGTCTGGTTTTGGTGTCAGGGTGATGGTGGCCTCATAGAATGAGTTTGGGAGTGTTCCTTCCTCTGCAATTTTTTGGAAGAGTTTGAGAAGGATGGGTCTTAGCTCTTCTCTAAATGTTTGATAGAATTCACCTGTGAAGCCATCTGGTCCTGGACTTTTGTTTGTTGGAAGATTTTTAATCACAGTTTCAATTTCATTACTTGTGATTGGTCTGTTCATATTTTCTGTTTCTTCCTGGTTCAGTCTTGGAAGGGTTTACCTTTCTAAGAATTTGTCCATTTCTTCCAGGTTGTCCATTTTATTGGCATAGAGTTGCTTGTAGTAATCTCTTAGGATGCTTTGTATTTCTGCAGTGTTTGTTGTAACTTCTCCTTTTTCATTTCTAATTTTATTGATTTGAGTCCTCTCCCTCTTTTCTTGATGAGTCTGGCTAAAGGTTTATCAATTTTGTTTATCTTCTTAAAGAACCAGCTTTTAGTTTTATTGATCTTTGCTATTGTTTTCTTTGTCTCTATTTCATTTATTTCTGCTCTGATCTTTATGATTTCTTTTCTTCTGCTAACTTAGGGTTTTGTTTGTTCTTCTTTCTCTAGTTCCTTTAGGTGTAAGGTTAGATTGTTTATTTGAGATTTTTCTTGTTTATTGAAGTAGACTTGTATTGCTATAAACTTCCCTCTTAGAACTTTTGCTGCATCCCATAGGTTTTGGATCATCGTGTTTTCATTGTCATTTGTCTCTAGGTATTTTTTGATTTCCTCTTTGATTTCTTCAGTGATCTCTTGGTTATTTAGTAACATATTGTTTAGCCTCCATGTGTTTGTGTTTTTACGTTTTTTTCCCTGTATTGATTTCTAATCTCATAGTGTTGTGTTCGGAAAAGATGCATGATGTGACTTCTATTTTCTTAAATTTATGGAGGCTTGATTTGTGACCCAAGATGTGATCTCTCCTGGAGAATGTTCCCTGTGCATTTGAGAAAAAAGGGTAATCTGTTTTTGGATGGAATATCCTATATATATCAATTAAATCTCTCTGGTCTATTGTGTCATTTAAAGCTTGTGTTTCCTTATTAATTTTCTGTCTGGATGATCTGTCCATTGGTCTGAATGAGGTGTTAAAGTCCCCCACTATTATTGTGTTACTGTCGATTTCCTCTTTTATAGCTGTTAGCATTTGCCTTATGTACTGAGGTGTTCCTGTGTTGGGTGCATATATATTTATAATTGTTATATCTTCTTCTTGGATTGATCCCTTGATCATTATGTAGTGTCCTTCCTTGTCTCTTGTAACATTCTTTATTTTAAAGTCTATTTTATCTGGTATGAGTATTGCTACTCCAGCTTTCTTTTGATTTCCATTTGCATGGAATATGTTTTTCCATCCCCTCACTTTCAGTCTGTATGTGTCCCTAGGTCTGAAGTGGGTCTCTTGTAGACAGCATATATATAGTTATTGTTTTTGTATCCATTCAGCAAGCCTGGGTCTTTTGGTTGGAGCATTTAATCCATTCACGTTTAAGGTAATTGTTGATATGTATTTTCCTGTTACCATTTTCTTAATTGTTTTGGGTTTGGTTTTTTTTTAATAGTTATTTATTTATTTATTTATTTATTTTTATTTTTTATTTTTGGTTGTGTTGAGTCTTCATTTCTGTGCGAAGGCTTTCTCTAGTTGTGGCAAGTGGGGGCCACTCTTCATCGCGGTGTGCGGGCCTCTCGCTATCGCGGCCTCTCTTGTTGCGGAGCACACGCTCCAGATGCGCAGGCTCAGTAATTGTGGCTCACGGGCCTAGTTGCTCCGTGGCATGTGGAATCTTCCCAGACAAGGGCTCGAACCCGTGTCCCGTGCATTGGCAGGCAGATTCTCAACCACTGCGCCACCAGGGAAGCCCTGGGTTTGTTTTTGTAGGTCCTTTTCTTCTCTTGTGTTTCCCACTTAGAGAAGTTCCTTTAGCATTTGTTGTAGAGCTGGTTTGGTGGTGCTGAATTCTATTAGCTTTTGCTTGTCTGAAAAGCTTTTGATTTCTCCCTCAAATCTGAATGAGATCCTTGCTGGGTAGAGTAATCTTGGTTGTAGGTTCTTCCGTTTCATCCCTTTAAGTATATCATGCCACTCCCTTCTGGCTTGTAGAGTTTCTGCTGAGAAATCAGCTGTTAACCTTATGGGAGTTCCCTTGTATGTTATTTGTCGTTTCTCCCTTGCTGCTTTCAATAATTTTTCTTTGTCTTTAATTTTTGCCAATTTGATTACTATGTGTCTCTGCGTGTTTCTCCTTGGGTTTATGCTTCCTGGGACTCTCTGCACTTCCTGGACTTGGGTGTCTATTTCCTTTCCCATGTTAGGGAAGTTTTCGACAATAATCTCTTCAAATATTTTCTCTGGTCCTTTCTCTCTCTCCTCTTTCTGGGACCCCTATAATGCGAATGTTGTTGCGTTTAATGTTGTCCCAGTGGTCTCTTAGGCTGTCTTCATTTCCTTTCATTCTTTTTTCTTTATTCTGTTCTGCAGCAGTGAAATCCACCATTCTGTCTTTCAGGTCACTTATCCGTTCTTCTGCCTCAGTTATTCTGCTATTGATTCCTTCTAGTGTATTTTTCAGTTCAGTTATTGTATTGTTCATCTCTGTTTGTTTGTTCTTTAATTGTTTTAGGTGTTTGTTCTTTAATTCTTCTAGGTCTTTGTTAAACATTTCTTTTATCTTCTCGATCTTTGCCTCCATTCTTTTTCCGAGGTCCTGGATCATCTTCACTATCATTATTCTGAATTCTTTTTCTGGAAGGTTGCCTATCTCCACTTCATTTAGTTGTTTTTCTGGGGGTTTATCTTGTTCCTTCATCTGGTACATAGTCCTCTGCGTTTTCATTTTGTGTATCTTTTTGTGAATGTGGTTTTCATTCCACAGGCTGCAGGATTGTAGTTTTCTTGCTTCTGCTATTACTTTTTTTTTTTTTAATGTATCAGTTGAATAGGATGTTAGAGGAACAGTATATTGGCGGTACCATTAAATAGGCTTTGGAATAGTCCTTCTTTAGGGTTGTTTATCATAATCAGATCTCTACTGAAAAACTGTATTTTGAAACTCAAGTTAGACAGTCATTAATGGAATCATTTTCCTACAATTCATATAAAATAATCAATAGACTTTATTGAAAATAATTTCTTTCATTTCCCAAAAGACCTGTTTTCCTTTATACTTGTGTATTGAGCACTTATTATGCACTAAGTACTGTGACATGGTCTCACCCTCGAGAAACTCAGTTTCATGGGGCAGACAGGCAAGTAAGCTGGTGATGATGACCCATTGTGAGGAGGGCCATGGCCATCCCAGGATGAGACACTGTGAGAATGCAGAGGAGGGGCGCTTCTTTCAGACCAGGGAGGTCAGAGGCAGCTTGGTGGAGAAGGACAGGTGGGAACTGGAGGGCAGTGGAGGGCGGGGAAAGGGTGTGGTTTTAGGGGGAAGGAACTGAGGAAAAGGCAGGAGAGGCAGGCAGGGCCGGCCTCATGTACAACGTTGTACCTGACAATTTTTCAGCAGGACCATTGGCTGTTTCGGCCCACTCTGTGTGTGCCCCATTCTTCTGTAAATAGTGTCACCACTCCCAGGTGCAGGGGCGACCTGAGCATCCAGACCTGACCACTCAACATATTCTGACTTCCTAAACCCAGTAAGGGCTGAGCATGCTGACGCAAACTGGTTCTGTGAGACCCAACCCAAGACTTTTACTCTGAGTGTCTTTCCTCTGGGCTGCTCAGGGAGAATGTGAAATCACCTGTGGCCGTTCTCCTCCCTCAGGGTGGGGTGGGGGGACCTGCCTAAGAATGACATCAAATGACAAAAGCAGAGCAGGGCCTCAAAGGAGGCAGGCATCTGAGAGCCCTGTCAGAGCCCAGGGCCCAGCTGCAATTCCAGTCCATTCCCAGAGTTCTCAGGGGTGGAGAATTCGTTCATTTCCTTATTATTTTTTGCTTAAGCTCTGTGCCGCCAAGAGCTCTGATGAACATGCCCATCCTCAGATGACCACTGGGTCTCAGAGAGTCAGCCCAAGGGCCTGGAAACAAGCATTTTGTTGGACCAATTGCAGAACGGAGGACATAAGTGAAAAAGCAAAGGCTTTGGAGTAAGACAGGTTTGAAACTTGGCCTTGGCGCTTCAAGAGGTGTGTGATGTTCGGCATATTTCTTTAATACCCTGAGCCTTCCTTCGGGTTTTAACATTTATACCACACGATGCTCCAATTAGGCAGAAAACAAATGTCTATTGAAGACACCTCCATGGAATATAGGAAAGTTGGAAATACGTGCACATAACCTTCAAGCAAAATCATTGGCGTCTTCTGCCTCTGGCTTGAATGGTGGTGGGTGTGTTACACTAGGAGGAACGTGACCCCTGGGGAGGTGAAGTGGCTTCTCTAAGATGGAACAAACTTCTGAAGAGCCGGGTGGAGGAGGTGGAGATAGGGGCGCCATCATCCTGACCAAGCGCATCTCCCCAGAGCAGCCGGTGAAGCACCTGGGACACTCCCAGAGAGCCTGACGCTAAGGTTTCTGATAGGAGTCCTGGGAAGGCTTCTCTGCATTTAAGAACACTGTCGAGGGTGAAAGTTCCGTGTGGGCTGAAAGAAAAATGCCTTTCTCATGGTGCCTACTGGCTTTCAGAAGTGAGAGAGGGGGAGAGTGGGAGGGGGTGGGAGGAGGAGGGGAGAGGGGGAAGGAAAGGGATAGGGAGGGGAAAAGGGGAGGGGAGTGGAGGGGGGAGAGGGGGAGGAAGAGGGAGGGGGAGTGATGGAGAGGGGGAGGGGGAGGGGAAGGGGAGGGGGGAAAGGGGAGGGGAGAGGGGAAGGAAAGAGGAGGAGGAGGGGAGGGGGAGGGGAGGAGGAGGGGGAGGAAGAAGGGGAGGGGATGGGGAGGGGAGGGGGGAGGGGAGGGGGGAGGGGAGAGGGGAAGGAAAGAGGAGGGGGAGGGGAGGAGGAGGGGGAGGAAGAAGGGGAGGGGACGGGGAGGGGAGGGGGGAGGGATGAGGAGTGAAACAGCCAGAGCTCGCTCCACGCTGGGCAGACACTTCCGAGGCTGACTGTGAAGAAAGGCCACAGGTGGAAGCCGTGGCTGAGGAGGAGGGTGTGTGGGAGGAAAGATCAGGGTGTCTGGGGTTAGCGGCTGCTGCGAAAATACCCTGCAGCCGGCCCCCGGTGACTGACGGCCCCAAGTCAGTGTTCCCGATTTAACAGCGGCCACCCCTCCTGCCCCTTTTCCTGCAACGCCCCAAAGAGCCCTCTGGCCTTGGCCGCTTCCCACAGATGAGCAGAGAGGCTGGGAGGTGGTTTGCGCAAGGACAACAGGCACAAAGGCCGCTTTCAGCCAGTGTTTGCATCTATGCTTATCGTCTAAGGGAATTAGAAACAAACCTACCCAGTTGTTTGAGAGTTACGCTGCATGACTAAGGCAGTGATTTACAGACAGGGATGAAACTTCACTGATGGGTTCCAGTGACTTCGGCGGACCAAGAAAGGAAGACTTGTTCCTGAGGTCCCTGGACGACGTTGGGAAGGGCCGGTGATCCCGTAAATTAGTGACCGTCCAGGGGCACGGGCTGCAGGAGCACTGGACCCTGGAGGGAAGCTGGCTCTGGAGGAGTCAAGGGGCCTGCTGGCCAGGGAGCTGCTGTGGGACCTCCTTAGCCAGCCTCCCTGCCCAGAGAGTCGAATTAGCCTCGGGGCTGCAAACATCCAGCTGCTCTTGATACCGGCCAGGGTTCTTGGCTTGGCTGAGGGGTGGAGCAAAAACAAGTAACAGGTTCCTCTGCTTGCTCCCTCCCTGAGGGGTACAGCCAGCTTGGGGAGAAGGTAGGGGTGTTTCCAGGGACGGGGCTGGAGGGGTGGCTTAGGAGTTTTGCCCACCCCGTAGGTGGTGTGTGCAGGGGGCGTGTGCAGTACCCTGCTTTTGCTCCAGACACCCTGTCTTTGCTCCCAGCTCTGCAGAAGTGGCAGTTGAGATTTTTGGTCTTTTGTATCTTTTTGTCCATAATTTGCCCCAACTGC
Source organism: Balaenoptera musculus (assembly GCF_009873245.2). NCBI lineage: Eukaryota > Metazoa > Chordata > Mammalia > Artiodactyla > Balaenopteridae > Balaenoptera > Balaenoptera musculus. The sequence continues at coordinate 80,347,876 of NC_045800.1, forward strand.
CGCATACCCGTAGTTATTTTTAGTGCCATATAGTTTCTTTGTATTTCGTTGCTTGAGGAGAGAGGTGTGTCCAGGTGCAAGCATTGCAGCCCTGCAGCAAAGGGTCCCAGGTCCCAGCCGGTCTCAGCTTGAATCTTCATCCTGGCCTTCCATGACACAACCAAAACAATGTGCTTTCCATCTGCATCCTGGGGCTGCCCCGCATGAGGATTTTGTTCCTGATATTCAGCTGACATCCTACTTTTCTCTCCATTTCATTCCCATTACACCTACAGAACTACTACCCCCAGGGCCCAGCTGAATATTTGTCTTTGGGTCCGGCTCCTTCTCCCATGCGTGGTACCCACCTGGCTCTGCCAGTGTGATCCCCCAAGGCCGTCACTTGCTTTTCTAGCTCATTAATCATCTTTGTTGCTTTACTCGGGAATTTTCTCTGAGTTGTTCACCAGTTTCCTGGACAGAGGAACACAGCACAGCTGCTACTTTCACAGGCATAGTAGAGAAGAGGGCTCTTCTGTCTGGTCACAAAATAGTCCCTCGCCTCCAAATCACGTCCTGGGTGACTGCACCTGGGGCTGAGCGGAAATGCTCTCAGCTTCCGGGGAAGTCTGTGTCAGCCGTGCCTGTCTGGGATTCTTTCCAAGCCAAGGTTTTACATTTTTTTCAGTATTAAAAGGGCTTCATTATGAAAAGGAGGTCTCTCACCTTATAAAGCAGGCCCAGGACAGGGACAAAGGAAACACTGTTGAGAGGAGGCCAAGGGCATTTGCAGGGATGGTGCTCGTTCTGCAGGAGAAACACACGCTGACCTCTTCCAAGTCAGGGCCCCAGGGCTAGAACCATGCGGCCAGGGAATTAGGGGATGGAGAGAACATAGGGCCTCCCTCATTTTCTTTTCTTTTTTTTTTTTTGGCTGTGCGGCCTAGCTTGCAGGATCTTAGTTCCCCGACCAGGGATCAAACCTGGGCCCCAGCAGTGACAGCGCCGAGTCCTAACCACTGGACCGCCAGGGAAGTCCCAGGGCCTCCCCCATTTGACACGTGAACACAGAGGTTGGGGTTATTTACCCTTAGAGCCGGTATAATAAAGTAATCAGGGCCTTAGAGGCAGAGTAACTTGGTGTCACCAGCTATGAGATCCTGGTAAGTCCTTTGACTTTGTTGGGCCTTAAGGACTTATCAGTAAAGATGGGATAATGATGATGCTGATGGTGATGGTGATAATGGTGATGATGGTGATAAATCCAATGGAAAGGTGGTGTCCACTCCCGTCTGTCCCTGGCTTGTGGTGGTCTCAAGTGTGCCCATCTGGCCCCAGAGAACAAGAGTGAGAGCTCCTGCTCCATCGTCCCTGGGGGTCCAGGGTTCCACTAGGGCTTACAGCTGTCTGTGGGCTGTTGTGGGGTGGCTGAGCAATTTGGCCCTGAGGAGGGGGAGTGGACGTACCGGCAGGAAGTTGATCGTGCTCCCGGGAAGGTAGGGGATCTCACACCCCATCCTGGTGGGGCTCCTACTTGAACCAGCTGCCTTCCCTTCTCAGTGCTGGGCTGGGCTCTCCGGTCCTGCCCGACCACTAGGACACGCCTCAGACCCTGTCCTCGTGCTGCTCCTTGCCCCCTGGCACTGCATTCAGAGCTTCCGGGGTCCCCAACCGTCTGTGGTCCCTCAGACCTGGAGACTGACTCCCCTTTCCCCATCCTAGCTCCCTCCCTTTTCCAGTCCCCGAAACAAAAGCATGCTGTATGGTGCCCCCTGCCCACCAAAGTGGCACCTACACCCTAGAAGCGTAGAAACGTGTTTATTTTCTTGGAGGATGCGAAAGCCCTGGTGCACAGCAAGGCCAGGGAAGGGAGAGTGTTTTCATTCCTTCCAAATGCCTCCCCTTCTCCAAGGAGAGACAGAAGGGCTTCTGGCTAAGGGCTTGTATGTGCCAAACGGACCTCACATGGTTTTTGTGAGAATCAACTGAGATAATATATGTAAAAATGCCTCTTAAGCACAAAAATGTGATATGAGTATCAGTTGCTGTTATTTCTTCAGTATGAAAACACTTGAAAGTAACCTAGAGCCCTAGTTCCCGCAACCAACCTGGCATTTATCAGGCATTTGTAGGGCTGGTCACAAAAGAACTGGGACTTTTTTGGAGGGGTGGTAAAAGAGGAAGAGTGCCATTTTTTTCAAAGTGTATGCTGTAGGTCTCTGCTGGTCTCATGGTGGGATTTGCCTGGGCGTGGGATGCACATCATTGGTCTCAACACTTTTTTATGAGACTGACAGTAGTCCTGAATAATGGAAGGTTGTCTAAACATTGCTTTTGTGCTTAATGTAATTGTGTTGCTTCACATAAAGGGGGCTTTTTATAATACTTGGAAAATTTTGCTATTTAGAGGTGTAGGTGTTTTTTATGGCATTGTTTACAATGGAATTGTATAGGGTAGAAAAGAAGACTTGTGCTCCTATTAATATCTGTCTTAAATTCATCTCTATTTTCTCCTCTCTGTGATTTTTAAGGACTTGTCTGCAAAATCTGACTCTGGTATCACAACCAGCGATTTCAGAGTCGGGCTCAACTGGCTTCTCCCAAAGACGCCCTTTCTTTTAGATAGTTTGCTTCTCCTTGGGCATTATGGGCTCAGTGTCTAGACTGGGGATTCATGGTGGCTTTTCCCCACCACATACTCCATACTCCAACGTGCCTGCCCCCACCCAAGCCCAATTCTCACAGCCATTCCTTGGATAAATATGCTCTGTCTCTACAGCGGACTCTTTATCCCCTCAATGTCCAAGGAAACTGATTCATCACACTGAGGTTTCTGTCTGGGAACTGCTTCCAGACAACCCAAGCCATGTCCTAGCCTGTGTGTGGGGTCTGGGTTTGGGTCTGGTTTTGCTTTGTTTGCTTCATTTGTTTTCCTTTTCTTCCTTTGTTTTGCTTCATTCCATCTCCCTCTGGGATGCAGTCCCCTGCCTCTTTCTGTCCCATTATGTCATACAATTCCATGCCCAGCCTCAGGCTCACTCTGAGAGAAATTCTTGTTGGTCATTGCCATGGGAAGCTTCTCAAATTCAGTGCTAGGTGTTCAGACACATGTAACTCTTCTCTGAGTCAAGTATGCTCAGGTCAAAGGGCTACTCTGTGGGCGTAAATATGAATAAACCGGGGGCAGCTGGATTTCCAGTCATTTGGCTTCCTGTCTCAGGTTAGTGGTATTCAACAATCTTGGTGGCATTTTTAGGGGCTTTGATGGTTGAAGGAGAAGCATTTCTTTCCATTTCGGAAAATAACTACTCAGTGCAGTCTGGAATTAATTTTTCCTGTCCAATTATTTTCAATCAAATGGCATTGTGAAGAAGCCACTGTGAACTTGTTTAATAACTCTTCTGTTGTGTTTTTGTGTTGTTTTTCAATGTTCAGAGAAGGCTTTCATCCCTTTAAGGAGTCCTGACAAGAATTTTCAGAGGATTAACAGGGACCAGGTTGTAAATTGGAGACGGACCATCCATCATGGAGGAGGGGCTGTTGACAGATTTAGAAACCCTCCTGTAAAGAGGGAGACACTGTGTGTTCCATTTTGTGGAGTCAGGGTCTTATATCCAGTGACGACTTCTTGATAAATAGTAGAGCAGCTGAGAATTCAGATAGTTAGGAGTAGGGGGAGATAGAGCAAGATATTCACAGGTCAACAGAAGAACGTTAAGGAGACAATTCTTTCAACAGACAGCTGGTAACAGGCTTGGGAAGACTAGCTCAGCACTGAGAATACATCTCAGGCAATGTGGCAGTACCTAGCCTCAAAATTCTTTTGATTCTTTTCCCAGTAGGGAATAGATAGAGTCTATGTCCTTCCTCTTGACAGACTTGAGACTACTTTGACCAGGAAAGTATGGGGGAAGTGACACTGTACGACTTCTGAAGCTGGGTCACAAAAGGCAATGCAGCTCTGTTGTGTTTGCTGGGACAGTGCCCTTGCATCTCTGTAACCAAGTAAGAAGTCTGAGTGTCTTGTGGCTGCCACGCTGCCAAGCCCCATGGAGAGGCCCCACGTAGACCTCTGGTCTGCAGTCCTGGTCTCTGAGTTAGCCGAGCCCAGATGCCAGATACATGAGTGAAGCGTTCAGATGATTTTAAACCCTGGTTGTCAAGTCACCCTCAGCCTTTGAGTCTTCCCTGTTGAGGCCCCAGACATTGTAGAGCATAGACGAGCCACCCTCTCTGTGCTCTATCCAAATTCCAACCCACAGAATCCATGTGCATAATATGATAGTTCCGCGAACCCACTAAGTTTTGGGGTAATTTGTTAATGCAGCAATAGAAACTGTAACAGGCAACCTGTAAATGGAGGAAAAATAAAGCAGATTAAGGGGTTAGAGAGTATGGTAGGTATGGTTGGGGACAGTTATTTTAGATAGGGGGTCAGTAGACGTCTCTGAGGAGCTGACATTTAAGCACAGGGTGGAATGATGTGGGCGTGCAGGCTCACGTATAGGGGAAACAGATCCTTGTCCTAGGGAACAGCAAGTGCAAAGGCCCTGAGTTGGGAATGAGATTACCCAAGGGATAGCACGACGGCCTAAGAGAGCTAAGAGAGTGAGGTGGGAGTAATAGGAAATGAAAGGGAGCCACACGTGGGGCTCTGTTGGCCATGATGAAAGGTTTAGGTTTTATGGTAAGCCAGCGTGAGGTTTTGAACAGGGAACTATTCTCTACGCCCACTCCCTCATTGATTTTATCCAGTCTCTTGACTTCATATAGCTTCTATATGCTAATGATTTCTAAATACATATTTCTAACCCAGACCTCAGTTCCTTTTTTAAAATTTTTTAAATTTAATTTTTTGTTTTATATTAGAGTATCGTTGATTTACGGTGTTGTGTTAGTTTCAGGTGTACAGCTAAGTGATTCAGTTATACATATACTTATATCCATTCTTTTTCAGATCGTTTTCCCCTATAGGTTATTACAGAATACTGAGTAGAGTTCCCTGTGTTATACAGTGGGTCCTTGTTGATTATCTATTTTATATATAGTAGTGTATATATGTTTATACAAAACTCCTAATTTATCCCTTCCCTCCACGTTTCCCCTTTGGTAACCATAAGTTTGTTTTTTTTTTTTAATTAATTAATTAATTAATTTTTTATTTTATGGCTGTGTTGGGTCTTCGTTTCTGTGCGAGGGCTTTCTCTAGTTGCGGCAAGTGGGGGCCACTCTTCATCGCGGTGCGCGGGCCTCTCACTATCGCGGCCTCTCTTGTTGCGGAGCACAGGCTCCAGACGCGCAGGCTCAGCAATTGTGGCTCACGGGCCCAGTTGCTCCGCGGCATGTGGGATCCTCCCAGACCAGGGCTCGAACCCGTGTCCCCTGCATTGGCAGGCAGATTCTCAACCACTGCGCAACCAGGGAAGCCCCATAAGTTTGTTTTTGAAGTCTGTTTCTGTTCCATAAATAAATTCATTTGTATCTTTTTTTTTTTTTTAGATTCCACATGTAAGTGATATCATATGATATTTATATTTCTCTGTCTGACTTACTTCACTCAGTACAACAATCTCTAGATCTGTCCTTGTTGCTGCAAATGGCACTATTTCATTCTTTTTTTATGGCTGAGTAATAGTCCATTACTATGTACCATATGTACCACATCTTCTTTATTCACTCTTCTGTCAATGGACATTTAGGTTGTTTCCATGTCTTGGCTATTCTAATAGTGATGCAATGAACATTGGGGTGCATGTATCTTTTCAAATTATGTTTTTCTCCAGATATACACCCAGGAGTGGGATTGCTGGATCATATGGCACTTCTACTTTTAGTTTTTTAGGGAACCTCCATCCTGTTCTCCAGACCTCAGTTCTGAATTCCAGATTCTTTATATGGCTACCTGCTCAGCTCTCCACATGGATTATTAATAGATATTTAAAATGTCATATGTACAAACTATTAGCTTATTCCCTGCCCCAAACCTCCTCCTCCCACAGTCAGTATCATCAAATGGCAACTCCATCCTTCTAGTTTCTCAGGTCATCCATGATTCCCTTCTTTCTCTCACATCCCTGTCAGATCCGTCAGTAAATCCTGTTGGTTCTGCTTCCTGTCAGTTCTCCCTGCTTCCATCTTCACCTTCTTTCCATCTATTCTCCTGGCACAAAGTGCGGCTGTTGAAAAATCTGATGACAATCTGATTTTCTTTCCCTGTTAGTAGCTTGGTCTTTTTGCCCGGATGTCCAAGGGATTTTATATATATTTTTTAAAGTCTAGAAATTTGACTAGAATATGTTTTGGTATTACTTGTTCTGCATTGATTTTGACTTTATATATGTAGTTTCAAATTTTTGACATTTAATTTCAGAAAAGTGCTCTTGAATTATAGTTTTTAGTTTTGGTTCTGTTCCTTGCTTTGGTTGTCTGTTTTAGGGACTCCTATTATGCAGTGTTGGATCTTCTTTGCCTATCTTCTATATTTGTTACTTTCAAATCAGTCTCCATTCTTTCTTCATTTCTTTTTTTTAAAATTTTTATTGGAGTATAGTTGATTTACAGTGTTGTGTTAGTTTCAGGTGTACAGCAAAGTGAATCAGTTATACATATACATATATACGCACTCTTTTTTTTTTTAGATTCTTTTCCTATATAGGCCATTACAGAGTATTGAGTAGAGTAGCCTGTGCTATACAGCAGGTTCTAATTAGTTGTCTGTTTTATATATAGTAGTGTGTATATTTCAGTCCCAATCTCCCAATTTATCCCTCCCCTCCCCTTTATCCCCTGGTAACCATAAGTTTGTTTTCTACATCTGTGACTCTACTTCTGTTTTGTAAATAAGTTCATTTGTACCCCTTTTTTTTTTTTTTTAAGATTCCACATATAAGCGGTATCATATGATATTTGTCTTTCTGTGTATGACTTACTTTACTCAGTATGACATCTCTAGGTCCATCCATGTTGCAGCAAATGGCATTATTTTGTTCTTTTCTATGGCTGAGTAATATTCCATTGTATATATGTACCACATCTTCTTTATCCATTCCTCTGTTGATGGACATTTAGGTTGCTTCCATGTCCTGGCTATTGTAAATAGTGCTGCAGTGAACACTGGGGTGCATGTGTCTTTTCAAATTACGGTTTTCTCTGGGTATATGCCCAGGAGTGGGTTTGCTGGGTCATATAGTAGTTGTATTTTTAGTTTTTCAAGGAACTTCCATACTGTTCTCCATAGAGGCTGTACCAATTTACATTCCCACCAACAGTGTAGGAGGGTTCCCTTTTCTCCACACCCTCTCCAGCATTTATTGTTTGTAGATTTTTTGATGATGGCCATTGTGACCAGTGTGAGGTGATAGCTCATTGAAGTTTTTTTTTTTTTTAAATCATTTTTTTTGTTGTTTTTAGTTAATTCATTAATTAATTTTTTTATATTTATTTTTGGCTGTGTTGGGTCTTCGTTTCTGTGCGAGGGCTTCCTCTAGTTGCGGCGAGCGGGGGCCGCTCTTCATCACGGTGCGCAGGCCTCTCACTATCGAGGCCTCTCTTGTTGCGGAGCACAGGCTCCAGACGTGCAGGCTCAGTAGTTGTGGCTCACGGGCCTAGTTGCTCCGCGGCATGTGGGATCTTCCCAGACCAGGGCTCGCACCCGTGTCCCCTGCATTGGCAGGCAGATTCTCAACCACTGCGCCACCAGGGAAGCCCAACTCATTGAAGTTTTGATTTGCATTTCTCTAATAATTAGTGATGTGAGCCTCTTTTCGTGTGCTTTTTGGCCATCTCTTCATTTCTTTTGATTTAACTTTTTTCCTTTAAATTTTATGTTTTTCTTAAGTCATTATCTGCTGGACTTATGCACTCTTAATACTACTATAATCTGTTTCTACTCAAAACAATTCTGACCACATGTGTAAGTTTTCCACACCAAACAATTCTCCAGTTCTCTGTGGACATCAGCCATGTGTCTTACAGCTTAACTCATTCTGACAGTAACTACCTGGAGCTAGTGCAGACCCCACAGGTTAAGGGCTCAGTCCCACAAGACTGCTTCCCACTTCAGATGTCAATCATGAGTAGTGGGTCACCAGATTACCCACACTTCTGTCTGATTTGGCTACAAATTGGGGATTCCCCTGAGCACCTCCTCAGATTCAATAATTTGCTATAATGATTCATGGAACCAAGGGAAACACTGAACAGCCAGATGAAGAGTTACATAGGGCAAGGTCTGGAAGGGTCCCAAGTGTAGGAGCTTCTGTCTTTGAGGAGTTTGTGGAACACCACCCTCCTGGAACATGGATGTTTTCACCAACCTGGAAGCTCTTCGAACCCTTTTAGATTCTCAACCACTGCAGGCAGATTCTCAACCACTGCGCCACCAGGGAAGCCCCTGACATGATTTTTAAAAATTCCTAATACGTTCCTGAATTCTATCATTTTACTTCTGAGTTTTTCTAGCTCTGATTTATGTTGCTCTTTTAGGTGTTTTGGACATAAGTTGTAGATTTCACTTATTTTGTGAAAATGTCTTTCTGGCATGTTTTATGGCCTGTCTATAAGGGTGTGAGTCTATGACTTATCTTTTTTCCTAAATAACTTTGCGTGCTTTTTTTTGTTGTTGTTGAACTTTTTATATGAAATTATAAAAAGTTCAACAACAAATAATACCAAAACATATGTCTGGTAGACATAGTTCCACTTGGCTTCTCTAACTTCATTGCTCTAGAGTTTCCTCTTCTGTTTGCATGTAGTGTTCAAGAATCTGTTGGGTTACTTTCTGAGGTCTCCAGGCTCTGTTCCCCTTACCATTTATATATATATATATATATACATATACATACATATATATATGGCTGTGCTGTGCGACTTGCAGGGTCTCAGCTCCCCGACCAGGGATTGAACCCTGGCCACGGCAGTGAAAGCCCAGAATCCTAGCCACTAGGCCACCAGGGAACTCCCCTCCCCTGACCCTTTTTCAGTAGCCCTTCCATTTGTCCCCTTTCTTTGTCCCAGACAGCTCTAGCCCTTTCAGACCTTTACTGCAACACCCTTGAACTCGCCCATTACTTGAGTGGGGAAAACCCTTCCAGTTTCAGCTGCTGTTCTCAGATTGGCTCTCTCAGCTCCCCATTGAGTACCTGTTGGGTATTTGGGGATTTTCAGGTTTGTCAGATACCTGATTCTCTCCTTTGTTTCCTCTTGTATAGATGTTAATCCTACTCAGGTCTTGTAGCTGTTGGTAGTTTGTCCCTACCCACTTATATTTGGGAGATCATGAGGGTGCTTTGTCTGTTAGTTTTGTGGTACATATTGTCCGTGAATTTTTGTTTTTGCTATTCTGTACTACCTATACTATCTTTTTTTTTTTTTGACTGCACCATGCAGCATGTGGAACTTCCCTGACCAGGGATAGAACCCGCGCCCCCTGCAGTGGAAGCGTGGTGTCTTAACCACTGGACCACCAGGGAGGTCCTACCTATACTATCTTTTTTCAGGGTGAAATTTAGAAAAATTCAAAAATTATGCTATAGGGATCATCCCAGAATCTTCTGAAGTCTATATTCAATACATTATTCAGAATGGTACTATTGAGATGTACATCAGAGCATGTCACCATGATCTTTGATAAAAGCGCTTTTGTGGCTCTCCATGTCCGTAGAGCAAAAGCCTAAGTCCTTACATTTGCTTATAAGGTGCTACGTAGTCTGATTTTTCTTGACCTGACTTCCCTGTTACCTCTCTGAACTCATCTCATACTACTCACCTCCTTGCTTATTATACTATAGCCACACTAACCTCCTTACTGTTTCTGAAGTTTGGCAGGAATGGTTCTACTTCTGGGTCTTTACACTTGGTATTCCCATTGGTCTTTATTCAAATATCACTGTCTCATAGAAAGCTTCCCTGGCTGTCCTATCTAAAATTGCAACCCCTCCCAACATGACCTATCCCCCTTCACATTTCCTGCTTAATTTTTTTCTTAACACTTAACCCCACATACTTTATTTATTAATTTTCTTATCACCACATGTTTTATTTATTAACTTACCTATTAATTTAAAGAATGTCAACTAGAATGTAAATGCTATGGAGGTAGATATTTCTGCTCAAAACTAAATTTTTCTTGAACGAGTGAATATATTTCAAAAATCCCTCTGTGGAGGATGGCAATGTGTAGGGTGACAGAATTCAAAGGGAGAGACCAATCAGGGAGATATTACTGTTATCCAGGCAAGAGACTGTGGAGGAAATGGGGATATATAGCTGGATTTGTGATCTATTTTCAATGTAGAACAGGCCTACTTGCTAACTATCAACTTAGGTTGTTAGATGTTGTCTAATTTTTTGATTGATGAACTGTTGTAACATGTGTGTATGAAAATGACTTCATGACAGGCTGATCACAGCTCCTGGTCCTGATAAATTCTCATAGTATTTCACTGAATAATCTGCCAGGTGTGGCTAGGGGAAGTTCAAGAGTACCCAAGGGAAAAGATGTTTTGGAGATGGCAGACAGAAAGGTGTTTCAGTAAAATTTGCTGCATAATAGATCAGCCTAAGGCTCAGGGACTTAACACAACAAGGATTTATTATTTTTCATGATTTTATGAGTGAGCTAGGAAGTTTCTCTGCTGATTTTGCCTGGGCTCACTCATGTGGCTTCATTTAGCCAGAGGCTCAGCTGGGCTGGAAGGTCATCTCAGGATGGCCTCAGTCACCTGTCTGGCAGCTGGTGCTGGCAGTCAAGTTGGGGGACCTCATGTCTCCTATGGCCTCTCCTCATCTTAGGCTAGACCAGCTTCCTTACATGGTGGTCCCAGGGCAGCATTTCAAGAGGGCAAATGTGGACGCTGTAAGGACTCGCCTTGGAAGTCACACATTGTTACTTCTGCTAAATGCTACTGGCTAGAGCAAGACCAGGTTCAACGGAGAAGGGAAATAGACTTTAACTCTTTCTTGTTGGGAGGAGCAACCAAGTCATTGCCAAGGGGCATGCTTGCCAAGACAGGAAGAATTTGTGGCCATATTTTGCAGTTGTCCACAGAAAGAAACCAACATTCCTTGAGTGTTAACTATGTTCCAGGAACTTTGTAGGTAAGACACACACATGAGTCTGCTTAATCCCCACAGCGATCCTGGGAGGAAGGCCACCGGAAAAATGGAGGCCCCGGGACAATATATAGCTTCTCCAAGGACCTAGAACCAGCAAGAAGGAGGCTGGCATGCAAGTCCAGATTTGCCTGACCCTAAAAGCCTGTTTTTTTCCTCTTCCTCTTTAATGTTGATTCTGGCCGTCCATCTGCAGTGTATAGAAGAGGGATTCAGTTGACTCTGTCAAGCAGTATTTTTTCTCCTCTGCCCTCCCTCTCTCTTGAGCAGATTTAATGAATTCCTCACCTTCTTTGAGGATTTTTTTTTTTTTTTGTCAAATGCTTTACAGTTAACATTTACTGAGTAGTTGCTATACATGGACCATAGTTTTGCTCCTGGTGGACCTGATTTCTAGGCACAGTGTTCCCAGCTGACCTGGCTGCTCTGGGTTGCTGGGTTGGTCAACGGTTCACTGTCCTACCAGACTGACCCTCCTGTTCCTGGACTTGTCAGAGGATTTTCTTTGCTGCAGATTCCTGCCCCACTGGAGGCAGCTCTAAACAGGCAACCAGAAGCCAGGAGCCTGGCTGCGCTCCCTGGATGTCCTGGGGAGTCCTTCACCGGGTAGTGGCCTGGAGAGCCTGGGGCAGTCTCCCCGCTGCCTCCGTTTCCTGTTTTCCCAGGGGAAAGGCGAGCAGTGGTGTCTCCTTTCAGGGTAAGAGATGAAGGAGTATTTAACCACACGATGCTCTGCCGGTTCACGTGGGTCTAGGTGCCTGGTTCTGGTCTGGGTACCAGGCTCTGCTCTGGGCGGAGGTTGCTGGTTGATGAAAGCACGTTCAGACAGTAGGGTTTGTTTTTTTTTAATTTTTTGATTTTATTGGAGTATAGTTGATTTGTAATGTGTGTTAGTTTCAGGTGTACAGCAAAGTGTATAACTGAATAGTTATACATGTATATATATTCATTCTTTTTAAGATTCTTTTCTCATATAGGTTTTTTTTTTTTTTTGGCCATGCCATATGGCATGTGGAATCTTAGTTCCCTGACCAGGGATCGAACCCGTGCCCCCTGCATTTGGAGTGCAGAGTCCCAACCACTGGACTGCCAGGGACGTCCCCCAGACAGTAGGTTTTGCATCTTCTACCTACTACTTACCTTGGAATGGCCTGTAATAGTTTCAAAGCACGGTCCCATGAGAACCTAGCAACATTCCTGGAGGAAAGCAGGCAGGTGATAAAGTTTACATTTCAGACATGAGAAACAGGAGGCTGTTACCTGACTCTTTGGGGCCACCCTGTTAGACCTGGGACTCAAGCCCACTTTATTTTTTTTATTTTTGGCCACGCCGTTCTGCATGCAGGTCCTCATTCCCTGACCAGGGATAGAACCCGTGGCCCCTGCGTTGGGAGCACGGATTCTGAACCACTGGACCACCAGGGAAGTCCTCAAGCCCACTTTAGGCCCCACTTTTCTGCCCTCGTACTTGGCTGCCTCTCGAGGACCAGGTGGGAGGATGTGGGCATTCTGGAAGAGTCTAGGGACATGGGAGGAACAGCTATCTGGCCTGTGACTGTCTCCAGTACCTACCAGTCACTACCTGAAAGCCAGCAGCTGTGATGTAACTACAGCATTGTTCAGTGATGGCTGCCTTTGCTCTGTGGGTGGGACCGCACTGCCGGCTGGAGGGGGATCCCATTGGTGACAACACAGCATCCTTTTGAGCTGACGCGGCAGCAGATGCCGCAGACCAACTCCAAGCCTGACAGCATCTCTGCGAAGTTTGTGAAGGGACAGCAGACGTCAGAGCCCTCCTGTAAACCACCTTCACAAAGGTTCTCTGTGGTTGATTCACTGATGACTCATTTATAATCTAGTTTCAACATTGTGAGTCAAAATGCACCACTTTCATTAAAAATAACATTCACTGGGGTCTAACGGCTTTCTTTTTTCTGTTTTTTACTGTACCATGCGGTTTCTGGATGGGAAGCTGTCATATAGCAGGTGAGGGGTTTAGAGGGACCGGAACATAATGGCACATGCCTTCCCAGGCTCCAACTACTCAAGAATTGACTGACAAAGTATCGGATACCTGCTGTGTGTCCTGCAGCCTTCCAAGCTCTGAGTGTGTGCATGTCAGTGTGAGCCAGTGTGGGCGTGTGTGTGCTGAGTGCACAAGTGATCTGTGAAAGACAGGGTGTCTGCCCTCCAGGAGATTCTAGTCCAAAGTATCAGGGCCACTTGGGACGCTTGTTAAAAATGCAGATTCCTGGGCTTCATTACACACCTCTGAGGGTGGGACCTTGACAGATTCCTAGACATTTTTAGGCCCGGTAAAGTTGAGAGCCTTGAGAGAGATGAGAACTCCCTGTGGGCAGCCCTCTGCGTGAATGAGGAGAGAGGGGAGAGGCGGGCTGGCTGGAGGAGGGGAGGGGAGAGAGGAAAAGGCTAGGACGGGGGTGGGGTGGGCAGCACCAAGGGTGAAGCGGGCCCCCAGAGTCCCCGTGGGGACTGCACTAAAACCCCCTGCTTTATTTGAGGCACCCACAGTCTTTCTGGTTTGGGGACCCAAGCTTGGGCATCCCCTATTTCCTTGGTGAAAGAAAATAAAACCCCCAAACGGCTTAGTGGGCATTCTGTGCACCTTAACGATGCTGGAAACTTCATTGGGAAAGACCCTGATAAGATACAGTTGAGTTTGGCCTGGATGACAGTCCAGAGGACCCCCCCGTCCCCCCACCGGAGGTCTCAGCTGCTCTTGGGAAACCACCATTTTATCTGCCATTTGTATCTTTCTTCACCAATTGTTGTTGTTGTTGTTCTGCAGCTTCATTTCATGAAGACTTCTCCGTCCAAGCCCAGGGGGAAGTGTGACCTGACCATCTGGGTCACCATCCCCATCACTCCCTCCTCTGATGGGTCTCATGTCCAAGGGCTTCTGGTACCCAGGCTCTCTTAACGATGGAAATAGGTGTGAGATTGGGAGTAAGGCTCAGAGTGGCTCAGAGTGGGAAGCTGGATGTTTCATCCCAGATGGCCCGGCTGTTATGGGGGTAGAACACGGTCATTCCGCCTCTACAGTTTGGCCTGGTCCCCCTGCCCCATCCTCCTGGTCCTTCCATTCTCAGTGGTGCAAACGCCCAGCCCCTTACTGGGGCATCACCACTGTCCTCACCTCTTTGCCTCAACGCCTCTCATTGTCCCTCTCCCCAGCCTATGCCCGAGCCCTCTGTCTGTGGCTCCCCGTGCCTGCTGTGGCCTGAGGCCTGAACTCACTCTTCCCCAGCTTCCCTCGTCTGTTGTGATTCAACCCACTTTTTTTTTTTTTTTTTAGTTAATTAATTAATTAATTAATTTTTGGCTGCGTTGGGTCTTCGTTGCTGCATGGGGGCTTTCTCTAGTTGCGGCGAGCGGGGGCTACTCTTTGCTGCGGTGCGCAGGCTTCTCATTGCGGTGGCTTCTCTTGTTGTGGAGCACGGGCTCTAGGCACGCGGGCTTCAGTAGTTGTGGCACGTGGACTCAGTAGTTGTGGCTCACGGGCTCTAGAGCACAGGCTCAGTAGTTGTGGCGCATGGGCTTAGTTGCTCTGTGGCATGTGGGATCTTCCCGGACCAGGGCTCGAACCTGTGTCCCTGCATTGGCAGGTGGATTCTTAACCACTGCGCCACCAGGAATGTCCCCTCAGCCCACTTCTACTTGCTTCCATCTGCTTCCACACCAAGGGACCTGCCAGGAAGCTTCCCCAGCACCTGTCCACCTGGCTGCCATTCCTGCTGGGTTTCCCCCTCTCCCTGGAAGGTAATTGAGACTGTAGGATGGAACTTTGATGGCTTAGGAAGGGATCTGATCAGTTACCTGCCGTTTCCTATGTCTTCGCTCACCTCTCCTCATCTGTCAGGTGCATCTTGAGGCAAATGGCCACAGGTAAAGGAGAGGGTCTTGATCTCTGAGGCTCCGTATTTCAGTGCTTATCAGGAGCATCACCTGACCCATTACCTGTCACCTGGCCCATCTTCAGTAAGAAGCTTACTTCAGCAGAATGAATTATCGGGGTCTTTGCTGTTGGCTTGGGAAGGGGGCTTTGTTAAGAAAAGAGAGGCAGCATAGAGTGTTGGCTAAGACTGCAGAATCCGGAGTCAGAATGCTTGGGTTCAGGTCCAGGCTCTGCTTCTGTGTGGCGCCACCTGTTGGAGGAGGATTGGGATACATCTGGAGCCAAATCAACCACCTGAGCATCGCTCATCATTGGCGAGGGGTCTGCCCTAGAGATGCCACACAGATGATACTGGTCCATCTTGCCCTTGCCTTGAATCTAGGCTTCGTGCCTTGTCACACACCCTTGCCTCTCCCATCCCCCATGCCCTGACACACACACACACACACACAACCCTGACTTACAAAGTATTTTTAAAGAAATTGGAAAAAATTTAAAATAGTGCTAAAATACACATTATGTAAAACTTAGTGTAATAGTGTAACACTAACAATGTTAAGTACATCCACATTGTGCTGCAACCATCTTCACCCTCCATCTCCAGAACTCTTTTTTTATCTTGCAAAACTGAAACTCTGTGTACCCATTAAACAATGACTCCCCATTCTTCCCCCACCCCCGCTTTAACCCCTGGCAACCACCATTCTACTTTCTGTTTCTATGGATTTGAATATTCTAGGTACCTCATATAAGTGGAATCATACAATATTTGTCATGCTGTGACTGGCTCATTTCACTTAGCATAATGTTCTTAAGCTTCATCCATGCTGTAGCATGGGTTAGAATTTCTTTTTTTAAGACTGAATAATATTCCACCGTATGGATAGACCACATTTTGTTTACCTGTTCATCCATGGATGGACACTTGGGTTGCTTCCACCTTTTGGCCATTGCGAATAAAGTGCTGTGAATGTGGGTGTGCAAATATCTCTGTTTCCCATTCTCTTGGGTATGTACCAGTGGAATTGCTGGATCATATGGTGATCCTATGTTCAATTTTTTGAGAAGTTGTCATACTGATTTCCATAACAGTGATACCATTTCACATTCCCACCAAAAGTGAGCAAGGGTTCCAATTGCCCCACATTTTGATAGGATTTGTAGACTTTTACTGAAATATTTTAGTATTGGAGTTTGACGGGAGGTGGTTACATTCCATATTATACGACAAATGTTTCAAAAAATGTTCTTTTTAAATTTTTATTTATTTATTTTTTAACATCTTTACTGGAGTGTAATTGTTTTACAATGTTGTGTTAGTTTCTGCTGTATAACAAAGCGATTCAGTTATACGTATACATATATCCCCATATCTCCTCCCTCTTGCGTCTCCCTCCCACCCTCCCTATCCCACCCCTCTAGGTGGTCACAAAGCGCCGAGCTGATCTCCCTGTGCTATGCAGCTGCTTCCCACTAGCTACCTGTTTTACATTTGGTAGTGTATGTATGTCCATGTCACTCTCTCACTTCATCCCAGTTTACCCTTCTCCCTCCCCGTGTCCTCAAGTCCATTCTCTACGTCTGCATCTTTATTCCTGTCCTGCCCCTAGGGTCTTCAGAACCATTAAAAAATGTTCTTTTTTTAAATTAATTTTTATTGGAGTATAGTTGATTTACAATGTTGTGTTAGTTTCAGGTGTACGGCAAAGTGAATCAATTACACATAAACATATATCCACTCTTTTTTTAATTCTTTTCCCTTATAGGCCATTACAGAGTATTGAGTAGAGTTCCCTGTGCTATACAGCAAGTTCTTATTAGTTATCTATTTTATATATAGTAGTTTAAAAATGTTCTTTAAGCATCTCTCTCTTTCCCTGGGACTCAATTTCCGGAGGCAGGTGGCTCCTCTTCCACTGCTCTTTTCCGCACCAATCGGAACTCCTCCTAGTCTTATCATTCTTTTCATTATTTATTGTTCCAAGTATTTTTTTTTCTGGCTTAAAAAAAAAAGACTTTTTTTTAGAGCAGTTTTAGGTTCATAGCAAAATTGAAGAATGTACAGCGCTTCCTCTGCCCCCTGCCTCTGCACATACGCAGCCTCCCCCATTGTCAACATCCCCACTGGAGTGGTACGTTTGTTACAGCTGATGAGCCTATATCCCCTCACCACAATCCCCCAAAGTCCATAGTTTACGCTGGGATTCACTCATGGTGTAAATTCTATAGGTTTGGACAAATATAAAATGACATGTATCCATCATTAAAATATCATACAGAGTATTTTCATGGCCCTAAATAGTCGTCTGTGCGGGCTTCCCTGGTGGTGCAGTGGTTAAGAATCTGCCTGCCAATGCAGGGGACACGGGTTCAAGCCCCGATCCGGGAAGATTCCACATGCCGCGGAGCAACTAAGACCGTGCGCCACAACTACTGAGCCTGCGTGCCGCAACTACTGAAGCCCATGTGCCTAGAGCCTGTGCTCCGCAACAAGAGAAGCCACTGCAATGAGAAGCCCATGCACCACAATGAAGAGTAGCCCCTGCTCGCCACAACTAGATAAAGCCCATGGGCAGCAATGAAGACCCAATGCAGCCAAAAAAAAAAAAAAAAGTCTTCTGTGCAAAAGTGCTTTTTGATTAGGTATTTGCTCATGTGATTCCACATTAAAACAGTCAAAATCTCCCTCCCAGACAGTCCCATAGCCGCCCAGTTCCATTCCCCAGAGACCACCTGTGTGTTACTTTCTTGAATACATATTTGGGGATAGTTTATACACATAATATAGGAGAGCAAATTGATGAGGGGTAAAGTGAAGCATGAAATATAAAAGTAATAACAGGTTGGCAGCAAAAACAGAACTGAAAGTACACATACAGGGAAAAATCAGATAGGTTTGCTTAACGCCAGCTGAGCTCATGAGATATAATGTAAAGCAACCACCTGGTTCTTTGCATGATTTGGATCACAGAAGAACAAGGTAGGCTGCACACATCTGGAAGAAAAGCAGTTTGCATCAGAGCCATCACCAAGGTAGGGCCATGGCACTAAATGGGGCTGGGGTGGTCCAGGATCCCTAAAGGAGATCTTGAGTAGAATTCTGGGCAGACTTAACAGAAGGGGTGAAGAAGATGGGAGGGTTGGCGTTTGGATAAATATAGAAATCCAAGTGTGCATATTTGAGTCATGTGGGGTATTGTGGTTGTCAGTCAGTTGTCAAGGTGGACATATTGGCTTTAGAAGTGTCATGTGCTTCCTTGCTCTACTTCCCTGCCTCTTGGTCCCATTTAGGGGATGGGTTCTGGCCAGGGCAGGAGTGGTTCCCTCTTTTGGTAGTGCTTGCAAATATCTGTTCCTCTCTTCTTCTCTGGTGCATGGCCCGTCCCTCCATCAGGTGGAGGGAGTGATACTGCCATGCGCAGAGTCTACCTTATTCCAGCGAAGCCAGCCTGTACTCAGGAAGAGCCCCGTCCTTAACCTCTGTACTCTACTGCCTTCTCTTGGTTGCTTCTACACATCGTATCAACCATTAAAGAATACGTATTTATTCTTTAGTCCATCATTGAGGATACTTTTTTTAAAATGCCCTCAAAATGCCATATTCAACAAAACTGCTGGGTCGATGGCTCCATTCATGGAGTAGGACAGTGGCGTGAACCTGTGTCCTGGACCCTCTTAGATCTATTGAGAGACACCTCTCTCCTCTTCACGGGGACCACTCAGAGAGTCATAAATCACATTAGCAGATGGAATGCTAGTTCCTGGTAGGTATCGAGAAGCACCGGTAGCCTATTCTAATTTAGGACTGAACAACATTTTGCAACTCTGAATTGACATGTTATTACATAAAATCTTCACTAAATATTGACCCCAGCTGTAGGGCAGCAGGGTCCTGAGTTGCCATGCGGTGTGACTGGCTCACAGCATCTCATCCCCTCCACCCCACTCCCACCTTCTGCTCCAGTCCCAGCCTCCTCTCTGCATCCCTCACCACCAGTCAGATGAGACACATCTTATTGTAGATCGTCATCATTATCACATCTGTGATGAACAGCAATCAAAACCCAAATAGAATTTCTCAGATCTTCCCTCTGGTTAAAAAAAAAAATTCTAACGGTATTTCAAGGTCAGGGCTAATAGTACAAAAGAACTGTATTCATTAATGTATATGCGTGTATTGAATATACGTGTTCTGACTTTCAAATTTAATGAAATGGGTAAAACTGTGAATCGATAAATATGCTTTTCATGAATTCAGGCTTCTGGCAAAAGTATTTAAAGGGTAGAAACATTGAAGATTGTTCTTTTGGCACGTGAAGGACAGAATAAGTAATCCCGTTGGGGGCAGGGTATTGGGTGTGTGTGTGTGTGTGTGTTTGTATGTTTTCTAGACTACTAGAGAGTATTTCTGAAGCTGAAATCGTGGGAGAGAACGGCTTCCTCAGCATCTTCAGAGGACATTGAGTTGATTTGGCTTCATAACACGCTTTCATGAGTCTTGGTCCCATTGTGAAGTTTTGCAGGTCTGTTACAAGCCCTCGGTGACGTCTTTCTGCAACCTCTGTAGAACCAGGGGACAAAGGTTGACATGGCTCTCTATTTCCTCTTAATTAAGTGCCAATCAAAAGTTGTCAGCAAAGTTATAAAACCGATACATGTAGGATTCCAGAAAGATATTTAAGTGACATTTGGCAAGGCTGGTTAATGTGTTACACAAAGACCAGGATCCCCTTTCAATCTTCCCATGAAAACCTGTGTACTTGGAGATTCAGAGTCACATGAATCTTGGCCTGGCGGAAATGTAAATGTTTTGAGAAGGCTCTGTCTTTGCAAGTTTGAGCCATTGCAGACACCGAGGGACCCGTGGATGAAGGATGGAGGATGCAGGCCAATGCTCCGGGCAATTTCTAACTCTGACAAGACACAGGTCCCTCTCTCCCTTCCCTGCGCCCACACGTCCTGTCAACTTCAGTACACACCCGGCTTCTGGGGACCATGGAGAGAACCTGCCCTTCTCCCTGATTCCGGCCCATTATGATACGGGACTGGGGGCTAGAGGAGACCCCCAGTGTAAACCCAGACCACGGTTTATACCATTCCTATTCCTTCATCCTTTTCAGGTGGGGAGGGGGAGAGTGGGAGCTGATCTCAGGCCGCTTTGTGAGTTTTAAACTCTGTGTGTCTGACCCAAGTGGGCAGCCAGGAAGCATCCTCAGAACAGAGCCCTGCAGCCCTCAGATGCCTGAGACTAAGAAGGAGGAAAAGAAGGCAGAAAACTGAACCTAAGTGGGGCTGCCAGGTGTTGGATGTTAATGCAACCTGGCTGAATCCCTGTTCACCAAAATGGAGCAGAAAGAGGGCTTGCTTATAACTGAATCGCTGTGCTGTACACCTGAGACTAACACAGCATTGTAAATCAACTATGCTCCAATCAAAAAAAAGAAGAGAAAAAAAGAGGCCTTCCTGCCTTTCTTTTTTTTTTAAATCAGTTTTACATATACTTATATCCACTCTTTTTTAGATTCTTTTCCCATATAGGTCATTACAGAGTATTGAGTAGAGTTCCCTGTGCTATACAGTAGGTCCTTATTAGTTATCTATTTTCCATATAGCTGTGTGTATATGTCAATCTCAATCTCCCAATTTCTCCCTCCCCCTCCTTTCCCCCTGGTAACCATAAGTTTGTTTTCTACACCTGTGAGTCCATTTCTGTTTTGTAAATAAGTTCATTTGCACCGTTTTTTTAAGATTCCACATGTAAGTGATATCATATGGTATTTGTCTTTCTCTGACTTACTTCACTCAGTATGATCATCTCTAGGTCCCTCTGTGTTGCTGCAGTTGGCATTACTTTGTTCTTTTTCATGGCTGAGTAATAGCCCATTGTGTGCATGTACTGCATCTTCCTTATCTGCCTTTCTTGTTCCTGTTCTCCGGTCCAGCTGGTCCCCCTGAGGACCCGCTGATGGCAGCAGGTTGAGATTCTACCCGCGGCCGCCGTTGTTCGCAGCCGCGTAGACGCACCCTGCGGGAGTGGTGGGGCTGCTGGATGAACGCCTGGGCTTGGTGTCAAGATACCAGGTCCAGCTCGGCTTCTTCTTAGTTCTGTGGACTTTGGCAAACTGTTTCTCCTCTCCCAGGGCTCATTGTCACACGGGGGCCGTCCATGTCACCGAGGTGCGGAGAGGTTCAAGTGAGGATGGTGACTGGTAACTGAAGACCACGTGCACGTGTGAGGTTGGCTCTGAGGCTTCAGGCTGAGAGTTGAGTAGGACCAGGTCTGGTCTGGAAATGTGAAAGTCTAGATAATCACAGACTTTTAGTAAGTTAGAGCTGGCCGGGAATGGAGCAAATAGTTACTCCAAGTCTTCCAGTGGACAGATAAGGAAACTGAGTCTGAGGGCAAGGAAATTACTTGAAGGGTTTTCTTAGGCCATTTGAACAGCCTCAGAAGACCCTGGAGAGACTCTGTACTCCATAGCGGGGCCACATCCTGCCCAGTGAGATGGCTCTAGGGCTCCGGGGAGTCTCAACAATTCCCAGACAAGGAGCACTTTGCCAGGCCAAGGCCATGGACGATCTTCCTTGTTCAAATAGTAGAGACGATGATCTGAAAGACAGAGGTAGAACTGACCCTACATGAGCAACAGAGGCCAAGGACGTGGGCCAAGGGCGAGATCCAGAGGGTTCTTTTTTTATTTTTTAATTAAAAAAAATTTTTTTTAAACATTTTATTTGAGTATACTTGATTTACAATGTTGTGTTAGTTTTAGGTGTACAGCAAAGTGATTCAGTTACGCATGTTATTCATTCTTTTTCACATTCTTTTCTCATACAGGTTATCACAGAATATTGAGTAGAGTTCCCCATGCTATACAGTAGGTCCTTGTTGGTTATCTATCTTATATATAGTAGTGTGTCTATGTTAATCCCAAGCTCCTGATTTATTGCCGCCCCTGCCCACATTTCCCCTTCGGTAACCATAAATTTGTTTTAGATATCTGGAAGTCTGTTTCTGTTTTGTAAAGAAGTTCAAATCTTTATAAAATTAGATTCCACAGATGAGTGATACCATATGATATTTGTCTTTCTCTGTCTGACTTACTTCACTTAGTATGATCATCTCTAGGTCCATTCATGTTGCTGCAAATGACATTACAGTATTTCATTCTTTTTTATGGCTGAGTAATATTCCACTGTATATATGTACCACATCTTCTTTATCCATTCCCATTAACAGAGGGTTCTACTGTTCCCATTCATTGTGTAAAGTCCCTTGACCTTAGGAGCACAGGTAAGCTCAATCATGTCTTCCACGTCCCAGAGAATCAAACACACCTGTTAACTGCGGCCCCTCTTGGGTGGGTAGGGCCGGGAGGAAGCCGTGACTCACAGCCCCTGCCTGGAGGGTTCTTTCTCCACAGCAAATTGCTGTGATGAAGAATCATAGGTGTGGACGAGACTAACGTTAAAGGCTACAACTTTACAAGGCATGAATAAAGGCTGATGCATGGCGCCAACTAACAAAATAAGGGGCAGTGCAAGCTCTTGACCTCACCCAGAGAGGCCTTGACTTGTTCCATGGGGCCAGGGCTGCTCTTTGCTCAGGATGGAGAAGGCAGAACGTGGGAGACAGCAGCAAAGGAGAAACCCAGGCACCAGCCCAGGAGAACAGAGAGGCCTCTTCTTTCCAAAGATTTGCCGACCGGCAGGCCCTGGGCTCTCTTTGCTTTGAGACAACTGACGCCTGCAAGTCCAGTCTCGCGGGGACAATGCGGGAGGGACAGCTGTGTCCTTGCTGCCTCCGGAATGTTGGAAACAGCTGCCTCGGGACGGGAAACAATCTCCCACTCTTTCCCATTTCCCACCTCCCTCACCCCCCAGACCTGCCAGGCCTGTGATCCTCTCCAGCACGAAATCTGTGCTCGTACTGTTTTCCTTGACATTGACGACACTGTGAAACCTACAGGATGAATGGCGGTAGGGCATGGGTTCTAGTGGCTTTACTGGGAGAAAACAATTTCTCCCTTCATTTCTCTAGTCCACTGGACGTAGTGTAGGGCCTGATGCAAGAGATGGGGAAATGCCTGTGAAACAGGCCGCAGGTGAGGAGCAGGGCTGCAGGGCCAGGGCTCTAGGCCCATCGTGCAGGGGAGGAAAAAGAGGAGTGAACGTCACTTACACATTTGCTGGGAACATGGGGACCCAGGAGATTCAGTGCAGAGGGTTCTGCGGTCTGTTCCAAAGCACAGACTGTTAAGGGGATGGTTGTGCTCCTTCTAGAAGCAGGCTGCACACGGGCTTGTAAGGATTTGGACCTGCTGTAGAGCTTTTCCCGAAGGACTGCCTGCAGCTCCCGCCGGTCGGGGCGGGGGGACCCCCTTGATCCTCTGAACTGAGTCAGTTTGGGGAGCTGAGTCAGAGGGAATGGCATCGCTCACACTGGAGTGCGGCCAGGGCACGAGGGGGACTTTTCTAAAAATAAGCCATTCATGTTGGGACGCCGTGCTTCTGTCTCCATAGAGACCTGGCACTTAGTGCCAGGCTGACTCCTGTGGTGCCCTGTGCGGGTCAAGACCAGGAGTGAATCAGGGGAAGAAGGTTCTCTGGCCTCTTTTTCTGCCAGGTTGGGTGCGATGGATGGAACCAGTGCTTGGTGATGAGTCTCCCCATTGTAGGCCTGGACCTTGGCCAGATTTGGGGGTTGTGTCAGGAAGAGCCCGGAAGAAGGAGCTGCACAGCCGGAGCCAGTGGTGTCCGTGGGGTCCACTCCCCCACGGGGCTGTGTCTCTGGGCCCTGCGCTGGCTCCTCGCGCCCAGAAGCCGGGCTGACCCGTGGCACACGTCCCTCCGAACGCTGACACTCCTTTTCAGCTGTCAGTGGGGGTGAGGGACGTGAGCAGTTTTACGCAAGATGAAAAAAAACTGTATTATTAATTTTTAAATGAAAAATTAAGGTGTACTCATTATTTTTTTTAAAAAAACAAATATTTAAAAAAAAGTAGAAAGAAGAAATGAGGGACTTCCCTGGCAGTCTAGTGGTTAAGAGTCGTTGCTTCCAATGCAGGAGGTGTGGGTTCGATCCCTGGTTGGCGAACTAAGATCCCACCTGCCGCGTGGCGTGGCCAAAAAATAAAAATAAAAAAAAAATAAGAAAGAAGGAATGAAGAGATCACCTATTATCTCCCTCCTTCCGAGGAAATGGATGTATTTTTCTACACAGTTATGTACATTTAGTTGAATCTATTTTCCTTTTATAAGAATGGGGTGAAATCAACCTTTTCCAGCTGATTTACTTACTTAGTCATATATCATAACAACTTTCCAGAGCCGTAATTACACATTTATGTAATCATTTTAATAGCTGCATATAGAAGAAGCATAATTTAACCTAGGGGTCAGCAAACTTTCTGGAAAGGACTGGAGAGTAAATATTTTTTGTTTTGTGGGCCAGATGGTCTCTGTTGCAGCTACTCAACTCTGCAGCTAGAGCTCCAAAGTGGTCAAAGATAATATGTAAAATGTGTAAATGAACAGATGTGGCTATGTTCCAATAAAACTTTATTGACAAAAACAGGTCCTGGGCTTGTTTTGTCGCATGCGCGCACGCGCACACACACACACACACATGCAGATGGAGGGGCAGCGACTTAGTCTGGGGCTAATCCCAGTGTCCACATGCTGACACAGGGCCATGTTCTTAAGGGAAGCAGCCCATTGGAGAGTGGATTCCATGCGTGCCCTCTTGCTCACATCACGGACAACTTCAGTGGCCTGAATTCAGCAGCCGTTCCCATGACCCCAGGCTGCGTGTGGGGAAGGAGGACGTGGGCATAGGAGAGAGATTGGTTAGGAGGGTCCTCCAGTGCTCCAAGGGAGAGGTGATGGGGGTGGGGCAGGAGATGCTGAAGATGCAACGGATGCTGAAGGTGCTGAAGCCATCCTGGGTGACATCAGGCATGAGGGGGAAGAAGCTGGTTAAGAATGACTGGTGTGATTTGTCCTGAATAGGAGAGTCATGTACCAAAGTGAGGAATGTGGGTGTCTGAGTCTGAAGCTCTGGGGTGAGGTTGGAGCTGGAGATACAAATTTGAGGATCATCAGGAAGATGTGACACTTAAGACGTCAGAATAAGAGCACTTGGCCCCAACGTTGGTCCCCTGGGTCTAGAAGACTCTTTTGAGGGCTTTTGCTACAAAGGAAAGCAGATGCAACATTGCTAATCATCAGGGAAATGCAAATCAAAACCACAATGAGATATTACCTCGTACCTGTTAGAACGGCAATCATCAAAAAAGTCTGCAAATAACAAATGTTGGCGAGGATGTGGAGAAAAGGGAACCCTCCTACACTGTTGGTGGGAATGTAAGTTGGTGTAGCCACTGTGGAAAACCGTATGGAGGGTTCTCAAAAAACTAAAAATAGAACTACCGTATGATCCAGCAATTCCACTGCTGGGTATATATATCTGAGAAAAAAGATTCGAAAAGATACATGCACCCCAATGTTCATAGCAGCATTATTTACAATGCGCAAGACATGTAAGCAACCAAAGTGCCCATCAACAGACAACTAGATTAAGAAGATGTGGTATAGATATACAATGGAATATTACTCAGCCATAAAGAAAGAATGAAATACCGCCATTTTCAGCAATGTGGATGGATCCAGAGAATATTATGCTTGGTGAAATGTCAGGCAGAGAAAGACAAGTACTCTATGTTATCACTTACATGTGGAATCTAAAAAATAAAACAAATGACGGGACTTCCCTGGTGGTCCAGTGGTCAAGGCTCTGCGCTTCCAATGCAGGGGGCACAGGTTCGATCCCTGGTTGGGGAACTAAGATCTCACATGCCGTGCAGTGCGGCCAAAAGAAGAAAAAGAAAAAGAAAAAAAAAAAGAATGGATATAACAAAACAGAAACAGACTCACAGATATAGAGAACAAAGTAGTGGTTACCAGTGGGGAGAGAGAAGCGGGGAAGGGCAAAATAGGGGTTGGGGATTAAGAGGTACAAACTACCTACATATAAAATAAGAAGCAAGGATATATTGTACAGCACAGGGAAATATAGCCATTAGTTTGTAATAACTTTAAATGGAGTATAATCCATAAAAATACTGAATCACTATGTTGTACACCTGAAACTAATACAATATTGTCTATCAACACTTCAATTGAAAAAGAAGAAAAGCGGGAAAAAGGAAAGCAGAGGTCCCAGGCCCCGCCCACCTGCCCAGGACTCAGCTGGATGCACTGCCTCTCTCGCGGGGCCTGGAACACCCCTCGGTGTTCCACCCACCCTCACCATTTTCCCCATCTCTGCACTTTCCACCCCATTTTCTGATTGCTCCTGGAATGCCTGCATTCTGCATCCTCCACTGCCCAAGGGCTCTGAGAGAGACCAGCACTCAGGATGCTGAGCCAGCAGAGATCACAGCCACGGAGGGGCTCCGTGAGCACACTTTGAACAAATGAATGCCAAGTCCTCCTGGATTATTTTTGTTCACATGGCATTGGTTTTAGGACCCATTTTGGAAAATCGGTCCTGGCGTGCTCCCATCTCTCCACAGACCAATGTTGGTTTTGTCCCGTGATTATTCAATGCTATAATCTGGAGACATGCCACCAGGAACTTCAGGCGGGGGCAGACCCTGTGAACTGTGTAACCTTGAGCAAGCTACGTAACCTCCACGACCCTTGGTTTTTCCATTAATCAAAGAGCTGCTGTTTCTCTGCCTAACGGCTGCGGATGTGGTACCTCCAGCTCAGTTCTGAAGCAGAAACATGGGTGTGTGGATTCACGGCTCTGTGTGGGCTCCAAATTAAAGGCACCATCAATGGGCTTCTCCAAGAAGACCTGGTCTGTATGCGTGTAAAGAGGGGGCAGATTTAGTCATTCAATACTCTTTATTCAGAACTGTGAATTAAAAAAAAATTTTAAATGAAAAATATTTTAAAATTGTGGCAAAATACACATAACATAAAATTTACCATCTTAGCCATTTCTAGGTGTACAATCCAGTGGCATTAAGTCCACCCACATTGTGCCACCATCGTCATCATCATTTCCAGAACATTTTCATCATCCCCAACTGAACCAAACTGTGTCCCCATTAAACACTAACTCCCTGTTCCTCCCCTTTACCCCCTCAGCCCCTGGTGACCACCATTCTACTTTCTGTCTTTACAAATCTGACTCCTCTAGGGACCTTGTATAAGTGGACTCAGACGTATTTGTTCTTCTGTTGACTGGCTTACTTCATGTAGCATAATGCCCTCAGTATTCATCCATGTTGTAGCCTGTGGCAGAATTTTCCTCCTTTTAAAGGCAGAATAATATTTCATTGTATGGACATGCCATAGTTATTTTATCCGTTCATCTGTTGATGGACACTTGGGTTGCTTCCACCCCTTGGCTAATGTGAATAATGCTGCTATGAATATGGGTGTGCGATCAGAACTCTGAATTGTATAACATGGCTTGACTCACATGCATTCCCTCAGCATCCTCAGCTTTCTTGGTCCATTTGTTTGATTCATCTAAGGGTACAAGAAACCTGGAGTCATCTGGGCTGTTGCTCCAGCACGGTCTATGTTTTTAACTTTTTTTTTTTTTTTTTTTTAACAATTCCACAAGGCTTTTGTTGAGGCAGTTAAACATTAGATAACTTAAGGTTTTATGGTTTGAGAGTTAAGGTTATTTTTAAATTTTTTTTCCTAGAGACTCATCTGTTTTATCTCCACTTGACTTTTTAAAAATGCTGGAACAGTTCTTTGATTGAACATGAAGCTTTTCTTTTCTTTTTTTTTCCTTGACGTTTATACGACCGACGGTGGAAAAATAAGACCCTTGTTTATTAACAGTATGAATCAATCTCTTTCCCTCCTGGGAAGTTAAAAACAATTTTGGAGAAGAGAGTAAACTTCAGATTTTCCTGTGATATGAATTAAGTCGACCTTTCCTCGGGGTAAGATTTAAGAGGGACCTACCTGGGCTCGACAGACAGTGATGGAGCCGGTGTCACCAGATTTCACACTCCGTTTCCATTGCTCTTTCCAGCTGGAAACGCCTTGCTCTCAACACTAGAACAGCCTCTTACAGCCTCTCCAGGGAGAGCAAAGCCAGAGACGGTCACTGTGTTAGCAAAGGTCACCCAGGGAGATATCTCAGCCCAGAGCCCTTCATGGCGCTACAGTGCACACCTGCTCCAATAGCAAATTTTCGAAGGCAGTGGTGGTTTACTGTTTGGTTCTTTCTTCCTTTTTTCTTTGTATGTGGCAGATGTGTTTGGGGAAATTCCCCCTAAGACTGGCACATGGTTAACACATCCTTTGACGGTTTCACACGTTCCCCCTCTGGAGCTGGTGGGGCCCGGGAGTTTCCAGCCTGTCTGATCTGGAGTCACTGGCCGGGGCACGATGTTCACGGCTGGAGTCGCATCTGGTAGCATCTGGTACTTGCCCAGGAGTGGGACACAAAGAATAAACAAAGCAAAGAGACCGAGCTGGAAACTGGACTGCAGAGCTGAGAAGATACTTAGAAAAGTGGCCTCAGGCCAGCTCCTACTCTCTCCAAATATGCCAGGAATGCAGGGCCCGGAGGAAGGGGACAAAACGGAGGAAAGAAGGGAAAAGCACAGTGCGTCACCAAGGGCACCCTCCCAGCTCCTCTAGCCGTCCAAACAAAGCAAAAGAACACTCCTCGCCCCAAATAAAAGTGGATCCGAACTGAAAAACAACTGCTACAAAATTTGCATGTATATCGGGCAAGCATCCCCCCAAACAAATCTCTTAATCTTTTTAGCATCCCATTTTGGGGTGAGGACTATTAAGCACCTACAGGGAGGGAACAGAGCGGAGATAGAAACCTCCAGTTGCCAGGGAACTGCTTGGAGCTGAGGATTCTTTTCCAGTTTGAGATGAAGATCAAGACAAAGGACAAAAGGTCGAAGGGGACATGGGGAGTGGGGGGGGAAGGAGAACAAAACAAAAACAGGAAGTGGCCGGCTCAGGGATTTTCCATGGGAAGGCTGGGAAGCATGCCCGGATATAAAGAGAAAAAGGAAGAAAAAGGGCACCTCTGAATCTTCTGGAAGCCATTTGAGATGTTGGGAAACTGGGTTCTCAGCAGGCACCAGCTTGATGGAAACATGGCCAAGGATCAACATAGCAGATGCGAAGCCAGGGCCCCTAGACTCAGCGCTGGCTCATCCTTGGCAAGGCACGAGGTCTCAGGCTGCCTTTGTTCTCCTCTTCTAAGGAGACTTCATCACCTCCTGTGTCCCTTAGAATTGTTCCTGTGCGTCCTACTGCTGAAGTGTGAAAAGGGTCTAAAATAACCCAGAAGCACATCCCCACCTCTAAGCAAGGATCTCCAAAGGGTATTTCTGATGTATATGGACATCCAGTGCTTAGAACTGTTGTCATACAGATGGAAAAACATATGTGTTACCTGCCTGTCACTATTAGGACTCAAGGACTCAGTCCTCTTGCTACCAGAATTTGGAAGGGACTGTGCGAGGCTGGGGAAGGCTGTCTGCTGTCCTTTTTCAGCTTGAATTCTGCCCCTCCCTCCCTCTCCTAATCAGGGCAGAAGCAGACTTCCCTAGAGCTTTTTTCTGTCTCTCTCTCCATCTCTGCCCTCTCAGAAGTCAATGGGTGAGGGTCTGTGGGGCAGGGGAGTGACCAGTCCTGGGTGAGGGTACAACAGAGGAAATATCCCGTGTTGCTGTTTTGTAAATCTCATCTTCTGTACAAGAGCAGAGGATGTCCTGGATCCCAAGCCTATCCTCTGGGCAGTGGCCCTCGAAGGGCCTGACTTAGTGCTGCATAGGAGATGCTCAGTACATGCTTCTTGATTTGAATTGAAGAGGGTTTTGGCCAACAACAAGAGGGGAGAAAAAAAAATCTCCAGTTCCTGCCTGGATTTGTTTTGTCTTGAGATCTTGTTTTAGTCCCTAGTTGATCAAGAAAGTCAGAATTTTATGAGAAGACTGTGTCAGCGGGTGTTTAACACCCTATATGCAAATGAGCCAGTCAAGTAGATTGTAGGCAGCCACCAGAGGTCAAAGGTCACTCTCCAAGCTCAACAGTTATTTTGCTCAAGATAAATGAGTGGAGCAGGACTGCAGGAAATGAGTTGCAGCAACCTCAATTCATGTGTGAAAGTTGCCAATTAGGAATTCAGAGTACTTGTTTTTAAATGAAAAAGTGAAACAAGTTCCTTTTATGTGTTTCCCCACTTCCTTGGTGGTCCCCAGCTAAGAGCTGGATCCAGCTGCAGGACTATGGCTGCCATTTGGTTCACGACCAGAAGCAGAATCTGAAGTAAGGGGAAGGTCATTGATCGGGGCCTCTAGTTTGGGGGTGGGGGGGTTGGGGCGAGTGTCACACTACTGCCTGGGCCAAATCCGGCCCACAGCCTGTCTTTGTAAATAAAGTTTTATTGGAACTCGGCTTTGCCCATTTATTGGTGGACTATCTGAGATCGCTTTCATAGTACAAGGGCAGAGTTGAGTAGCTGGGACAGGGACCATACAGTCTGCAGAGCCAAAATATTTACTTTCTGTAAAGCAAGTTTACAACCCATGTTCTAGTTCATTGGTTCTTTTTTTTCCCCCCAGTTCATTTGTTCTTTTGGGAGGTCTGACGTTTTCTGCCAGCGTTCAGTGGGTGTTCTGTAGGAGCAGTTCCACGTGTAGCTGTATTTCTACTGTATCTGTGGGAAGGAAGGTGATCTCCGCGTCTTACTCTTCTGCCATCTTCTCTCCCTCCCCAGTTCATTTGTTCTTAACTTTTGTTGTGCAGTGGGATCCCTTTGGAAATATGATGAAAGCTCTGTAATCCCCTTTTAGAAAAATACATGACCTCTTGGTTAAGAATGCCTGCATGTAACTCTACTAGACTCTTCTACAGAGCCTGGGACCGTTGGAGTACATTCTGGACCCCTCACAGGAGTAGTTTCTGAGGGTATGAAGGACATTTTCTGCCCACTGCACTGGTCCCAGTTGTGATAAAGCAAAAATAACCTTGAATTGCAGGTCAGGAGACACAAGTTCTTTTCTGGCCTCTGTCACCCATAAGCTGTGTGACCTTAGGCAAGTCACTTGCCTTCTCTGTGCCTTGGTTCCCTCGTGTGTCAAATGAGAGGTCCAGAATAGATGATTTCGTGAAGAAGTTTTTGGCTTTAGTTGCTATGGTCTTCAAGGGTCTGGAATTTATTTCTGGGGGTTGAGATTCACATATTTTCAAATCATCTGAATCTCCTTGGCCACCCAGCTGGGTCTGTGTTCGTGAATTTGGTTAATTCCAAGCACTGAAACCTGGGATTTGATAACCCCACAGGATATTTGGTACCTGTGGGAGAAAACTCTGCCACGCTTTGGTCTCCATCCCGACTCTGGTCAGCCATCCTGATAAATCGAGTTGCCATACAGGGGCTGCTTAAGAGGGCACGGGTAGACCCAGCTCAGCCCATCAGAACTCAGGGGAAACAACTCAGAGACCAAGGCCTCCTGGCAGAGTGGTCCACAGTAACACATTCTACCAGAATGAGGACACGAAATTTATCTTGGACAGATATAGCCTGTCAGGGACATAGACAGTTTTTGCATTTGTCTTACTTTTGGTATGTATATATGTATGTATGTATGTATGTATGTATGTATGTATTTATTTATTTATTTATGGCTGTGTTGGGTCTTCATTTCTGTGCGAGGGCTTTCTCTAGTTGTGGCAAGCGGGGACCACTCTTCATCGCGGTGCGCGGGCCTCTCACTATCGCGGTCTCTCTTGTTGCGGAGCACAGGCTCCAGACGTGCAGGCTCAGTAATTGTGGCTCACGGGCCCAGTTGCTCCGTGGCATGTGGGATCTTCCCAGACCAGGGCTCGAACCCGTGTCCCCTGCATTGGCAGGCAGATTCTCAACCACTGCGCCACCAGGGAAGCCCTTTACTTTTGGTTTTAAAATGAAAACAGATACATAATTTTCTCTGATCATAAAAATGCTTCAAGTTTCTTATAAACAATTTTAAGAAATACAGAGAATATGGAGAAGGTAAAAATCACCTTGAAATCCACCTCCGCAGAGATGAGCACTGCTAACAACTTGATAAACGTTTCAGGTGTCTCTTTTAGGCCCCCGTACTGTCAACACGTCCATAAATGGGCTACACACGTTTTGTCTCCTATTCTTATCAAAATGATCCATGCGAATATTGTTCTATGGCTTTGGATGTAGATTTCCAACATTATTTTTAACAGTTGCATAGTAGTTTATTAAATGTACTATAATTCACTGGCTCAGTCACATCTAGGTTGTTTCAAATTTTTTGTTTGTTTTTTGTATTTATTTACCACACTGTGATGACTTTCTTTGTACTTACATTTATGTGCATTTTCCTGGTTGTTCAGCTGAGGATAAATTCCTAGTCTCCGAATTAAGGAGTCAAAGTTACTCATTAATAATTGTAACGCACAGGACCAAACCGCCTCCAGAAAATGTGTAACACTCCACACCCACCAACAGTATAGGGCAGTACCTATTTCCCACTGTCTGGCCACTGTTAATATTTAAAGTTTTAGTCAGTCTGATAGGTTAAAACTGATGTAGTATTGTCCTGTTGATTTGCGTTTCCTAGATCGCTTTATTTATTTATTTATTTTTTGGCTGTGATGCGTGGCGTCCAGGATCTTCGTTCCCCGACCAGGGATCAAACCCACGCCCCCTGCAGTGGAAGCTGGGAGTCCTAACCACTGGACCACCAGGGAACTTCCAAGATGGCTTTACTTTTGAATGGCATTGTCTATGATTACACAGAGGCAAAAATAATGACTTCAAATTAGGTTCTCCTTACTACACGAGTACCTAACACTGGCACGAAAGCAGACTTATTATTCAGAGGAGCCAGGAGCCCAGCACAGGAGCGAGCGTTTGATGCTCTTTGAGGATGATACTCTTTCACTGATTGATTTATTCATAGACTCACTGGTGACTACTCTCGGGTACTTGCTGAATGGCATCTAGAAGGCCACATGGGGCTTGGATGACAGGGATGACTTTGTACCATTCTTGCAAGCCTACCTGCGTACAGAGAGCCGCCTCCCCATGTTCTGTCGGTGGGTCTGCTCTATGCTGCATCCCTATCTCAGCTCCCCGGGTCTTGAATGGATCTGCTCAATTCTCTCCCTCCCAGGATCGGAAGATGACAGCTGCGCGTTGGCCAACGCAACCAAGAAAGTCGTTAGAACGACGTCAGAAATGCCTAGTGCTGTCTGGGACCTAGTGCAAGGGTGGATCAGAGAGGAGAGGACAGCCACTAGGGACGATGGAAGAGAACGAGCGCCCGGCCTGGCAGCTCCGTCCAGCAGCCTCTGCTGGGGCCTCGCGATGCCCAGCCGGGGCCGGAGGCGGCTGCAGGAGAGCTGTTACTTCTAGGGCTGCTGCTCCGTGGTTTCCTGCCTGGCTGAATGGCCGTTGCTCGCTGGTGATGATTCATGGCATTTGGAAAGTGTGGCTGTGTTCTGAACAGGGAAGTGAAAAATAACCCGGCAAGGGCAGCACAGGACAGAAGAGGGGCCGCCACAAGATGTGAAGCTTTACTTTGGAAAGTGCAGGGGGCAGGGGAGCCGCAGGGAAACGGGTTGCGGCGGTTCGGCCCTGCTTGCCCTTCCCTGGGGGCCTCCGCTTCTCCGAGAGTCGGTCACCAGGCTGCCCCTCGGAAGCGGCTGCCGCTCTTGGCCAAGTGGCTGAGGGTAGAAGGAAGTGGACGGGTGATTCAGTGAGTGTCGGCTTCCTCTCTGACTCAGGATTGGATCCGTTTTTTTCGGGTGGTGCCCTGGGCCGCTTTAGCTAGAGTCTTTGAACTTGGAGTCAAAACTGAGGCTCTGACCCCTGTGGTTGCTCGCCCTCCTCTGGCCCTTTGGGATGAGTAAGGGGATTAGGCTGGACTCTGGGCCTCCCTCCGAGCTGGGTGAGCCCTTCTGACTTGAGGCCTTCCTGTGGTTTCAGCTGAGAGAGACCGGTAAGGTGGGGAGCCCAAGCCTCTCCTGGGTCTGTTCCCACCTCGGGGGCTTCCTCGGATTTGGGGGTCACATTTGGGGGAGCATCTGGGTTCTGAGGGGCTCGGCCTTGGCAGGTGTCAGACTTGTTGAACTAGGTCTCCTGGAGTCCATCTGTCCATTAGCCAATGACGTGCTAATGAGTCCATTAGCTGGGCTCCAGCACAGGAGCCCCGCTGCTCCCTTCCGACGAGAAGAGTCATGATTATTCCAGAGCACTGTTTCCCAAGGATCCGTCCTTAGTGTGCTGCCTACACGCCATCACCACTGTCACCCGAATCCTGTTCTAAGAAACACTTCAATTATCCGGATAATGACCTCTGCCTGAGAGTATACAAGCCTGAAAGTAGTGACTTGATAAAGACTTTGAAATTCTCTCAAAGTTGCTGCAGGCGTTCCGTATTTCAATGTCCTAAACAACCTTGTATAACCTTGGATAATGGTCTCTTCCGCCCTCCATCCCCTCCTCTTCCCATGGCCAACGCAGAGGTCGGCTGGTCTCACTCAGGCAGGGTGGCCAGAATCCAATCCCTGGTGAGTTTCACGGGGATGCTATTATTAGCCACAGGCAAGAGAAATGCGACCCAAACCACTCGGGGCTTCCAAAAGGGGCTCTGAGGACGCCTGCAACGGGACCCGACCCTGCCAGGCGTTCTCTCTCATCTCTTACTGAATCTTCCACTGAATATTGATTCCAGTCTCTTTGATAAGCTTTCTCTGCATGGCAGGGAGTGTACACGACGGCAGCTTCTGTTTATCGCACCTCCCAGCTTCACCGCTAGAGAGGGGCTGAGAGTTCAAAAGTCCCAGAGAGGCCCTGATGGCCTTCGCTGCGGTCAGGTGGCCGCCCCTGGCTTGATCTCTGTGGCCAGGGGAGATCTCTGAGCCGGTGGCTACTCACATTTGGATGCTATGTGATCAGCGCAGGGGAGGCAATATTTTCCAAAGAAGGTAAACAAACACTAGGCCCACGAACCCCAGGCACTGAAGGCTCAGGTCCTTGGCTGCCTCCTCCCTGCTCCCCGGGGCTGCGGTGAGGGGCCTGGCCTGGGGGAGGAGGTGCCTCTTCAGCCCTCAGAGCCCATCATTTTATTGCTTGAAAATCCATAAAAGGTGGGGGGTTTCCTCAAGTACATCTTTTGGGGGGATACACGTCTGGGGATGCAGCTGTGTGATCTTCTGAGGAGACAGCCTTGCAGGCTCAAAGCAGAGTGAGGCAGAACAAAGGAAGCATTCTGAGAAGCATGGCAAAAATGAAACCAAATAAAATCCCCGTAAAAATCCCTACTAGGGCAGAGGAAATACCAACTCAAGGCTTCTGAGCCGCAGATTTGGTAATAAAGATTCAAGGATAGGCCATTCCGCTGTGATCCTGTTTGGGCTGGAGGGAGAATGTGCTGGAAAACAATAAAAGGGAGTCGTCCGAGCAGGGGAGGGCCGTTGGGGTGTGTAGCTGTGTGGTGCGTTCTTGCAATTCAGGAAGTGACCGATGACCAGGGTTCACCGGGAGCCTGACAGACGCAGGCCACAGGAACTGGTTCAAAGTCTGTGCACAGCGGCCGCAGTCAGATGACGGGCAGCTGGCCTGCCCCCTGCTGGCTCTGATTGATTGTCCAGGGAACTCTGACCTCCACTGGGTCACAAAAATACCCGTTTGGAAATCTCTCTGAAGACCGATTAAGTAAACAGTCGCGGTGCAGATAATAATAATTGAGTGACGTCGCTGGCACGCTTGCAGTCAGGAGAAGTGTGCGCTGATAATGACGCGGACAGGAATCTTGCCTTTCTTTCTGTTCCTCTAAATTTGGCTTCCTGGCTTATGGTCACAGTTTTGGGCGCAGAGAGCGTTTGCAGGGGATGGAGTTGAGGATGTGGCGACTTTCACTCTCATTTCATGGGTGTCAACATCCCAGGGATAGTGTACCACCTGTCACCGCACCGCAGCTGGCTGTGGCCTGTGGCAGGTGGCCCTCCTTCCCACCCCAGCTAACCTGACATGCTGCTCGTGGAGGGCTTTCCATTTGGTTTGTGGCCCGGGGCTGCGGGGACCCACAGCGGGGGTATCTCCCCAG
Source organism: Balaenoptera musculus (assembly GCF_009873245.2). NCBI lineage: Eukaryota > Metazoa > Chordata > Mammalia > Artiodactyla > Balaenopteridae > Balaenoptera > Balaenoptera musculus. The sequence goes on from NC_045800.1 coordinate 80,384,020, forward strand.
GTCTCCCAGGAGCGGTGGGCTGAGCGTGATGAAAAGTCTGGTTTTCATCTGGGAGCATCTGTGAGCACGCTGGTTCCGTTCTGTTTTGGCCAAGAGCTGGTCAGGCTCCCCTGGGCAGGGAATAGGGCCCCTTTGCCACTTTGCTTCTCTGATGATCTCTGAGACCCCTTTGTAGATGGAGTTGAGAGTTGGCTGCCGGCTCTGGACTCAGCTATGCTTCTGGACTCCGTATGGTTTACGTCTGATCAGCCCTCTGGGCTCTGGAGGCAGTTTTGATGTTTGTTCATCCCATTCATTCATCATGGATCCATCCACTTACTCACTCGCTAGGGCTGTCATTTAGTCATTCAGCCACAATGAGACTGTATCTTCTTATCTTTTGTCCCTGCTGTCTGGCACAATGCCAAGCCCGTGGTAGGGGCTCTACCCGTTTGCTAATTTCCTTTCCTGCCTCACTTTTGTGGAAGTCCTAACGCCCAGGACCTCAGAATGTGACTGTATTTGGATACAGGGTCTTTAAGGAGGGAATTAAGTTAAAATTAGGTCATTTTCAGCTAAAAATGAGGGTCTAATCCAATCTGGCTGGTGTCTGTATAAGAAGAAGAGATTAAGACCCAGACACACACAGCAGGAAGACCATGTGTAGACACAGGGAGAAGACAGCCATCTACAAGCCAAGGAGAGAGGCCTGGAACAGATCCTTCCTTCACGGCCCTCAGAAGGAACCAACCCTGCTGACACCTTGATCTTGGACTTCCAGCCTCCAGCACTGGGAGGACATAAATGTCTGTTGTTTAAGCTACTGGGCTGTGATACTTTGTTACGGCAGCCCCAGCAAACTCATACAACTGTTCAACACATTCCCTGAGCACAGGACCACCTGCAAGGTGTTCTAGGAGGGTCTGGAGACAAAGCAGGGAAGTACATACAGGGAAAGAGGAACAGCCAGGGGCCCATCCTCTCTTCACATTTTGTCCTCCCAAACCCCTCTCTACTCAGCTTCTCCTTACCTCTACCCCCAACAGAAAGTGGAAACAGAGGGGGAAATGAAACAGAAGGCTCCCCAGCAGATGCCATCCTACAGAAGCTCTGGAATAGAATGAAACCCTTTCACACAGAATTAGAAGCACGTTGTTTTGTTTATTTGCTTGTGTGTCTTTTACACAATAAAGTTTATTTCAGTCTTATATGAAAGAAGTCTAGCAGTAGATAGCCTAGGACTGCTTTAGCGGTTCTACATCCATCAGTGTTCCAGGCCCCTTTCTTTCTATTCTTAGGATTTGGCATCCATCATGAAGACCACCTCATGGTCCAAAATGGCTGCTTTAGCTCTAGCCATCATATCTTCATTCCAAGCCACAAGGATGAAGCAGGTAAATAAGTCATCTTAGCTGAGCACTCATCCAAGAATTGTTTTCCATATATATTTGCAGAACTGCATTTTTTGTTTGTTTTTTGTTTTCTGGCTGCGTCTCTCCCCCCAGTCCTTATTTGGTGCATGTGTGTGTATGCACATGGCCAGCCCAAGTATGTGTGTGCATCTGAGGAAGATTGGGGAAAGGGTCCTCAGCTGTTGTGGACACACTGTGACTGTGCAGCTGGCAGGGCCTTCCCCAGGGTGCTTGCCGTCCCCAGCTTTATGGCACACGGTGGCTGGAAAGGGCCACAGTCAAACCTTTCTTGGGATCATGAATTACATCCCTTGTTGCCCTTTGTGACTACAGATGATGCCTATGTCGTGTGTCCACACAACTGCTACAGGAGGACTGTCCTTTGGTTTATGGCCCTGGCCAGTGGCCGTGGGGCTGCGACCTCTTTGTCTCCAGGAATCAGGAGCTCATGTCATTGTGGAATAATCTTGCGATCTCTGGGGACATCTCTGAGCCTTCAGACCTGCTGGGCCGGGACTTCCCTGGTGGTCCAGTGGTAAAGAATCCACCTTAAAATGCAGGGGATGTGGGTTCGATCCCTGGTCAGGGAACTAAGATCCCACATGCCGCGGGGCAACTGAGCCCGCATTCCACAACTACTGAGCCCGCGTGCCTCAACTAGAGCCTGCGTGCCACAAACTACAGAGCCCACGCGCCCTGGAGCCTGCGCTCCACAACTAGAGAAGAGAAAACCCGCACGCCGCAACTAGAGAGAAGCCCGTGCGCCAGAACGAAGAGCCCGCACAGAAACTAAGACCCGACGCAGCCAAAAATAAATAAATAAATAATAAATCTTTAAAAAGAAACCGAAAAACCTGCTGGGCCTATTAAGAAGCTCGGTCCATTTGCACATGTGCCCAGTATGTAAGTCTTGATATTTCTCGTTCTTCCATGGTGTCTACCATTTTTTGATCAAAGACATTTTGCACCACACAACTCAGTAATAATCCTGTCCCCTCATGGGACCCTTTTGCAATGCTCCCTTAGCTCATTGATTTTAAAGGGAACTAGGATTCCAGGAGCTCAGTGTTGACCAACGGGTCCTGTGTTGCGTAGTGCTGGGTCCCCAGAGGACTTTGGCAAAGATTTTACCGCCCATGTGGTTGCAATCAACTTCTGTGTAGATGCTGGGGGAGTGAAGTTTGCAACATGGTCACTTGTACTGATCGTGGTGTTTCTGAAGCGTGGTGCCATTTCTTCATTTAACGTTGATGTGCAAACAAGCTTCCTTTCTTTTCTGCGTACAGACAAACATCTTCCAGGATGGTCTGAGGGCTGGACCAGCAAGACTGTCCCACTTCCTCCTGCAGTGCTCTCCTTCCTTGGTTGGCCCTCCATTCCTGCCCTCTTGCTTCCTGCTTCTCACCAAGCATCTACTTGATGAGACCTTAGGTGTGCCCAACTCCAGAGGTTACCTGCATTTTACTTTAATTTAAAAAAAAATTTTTGGCTGTGCCATGCGGCTTGTGGGATCTTAGTTCCCTGACCAGGGATCCAACCCAGGCCCACGGCAGTGAAAGCGCCGAGTCCTAACCTCTGGACCTCCAAGGAATTCCTGACCTGCATTTTAAATGCATGATGAACACCTAAGCTTTCAAAACCCAGAGAAAGATCTTCCAGTGCTTGAATGGAGCCGGGGGTTTCTATCTGGACTGGTTGGGCAGATGGTCTACTTTGCTTATTCGAATAACAAGCCAGTGGTGGTGGTCAGTCTCGCTCTAAGCGCAGTGGCACCCCCTTTCTTGGTGTGTGTCTGGTGTGATGCAGGTGACTTTTCCTTCTCCAGCCAAGGCTTCAGTGTCACTCAGGGGTATTTATTATGTGTCTTGCCACAAGTGGAGACTGATTTGGGCTTCGGTGCCATCTCTCTGCCACTTCCCCCTCGCCCCAGAGCTATATTTATTAGGTAGCAGACAAAAAATGACAGCTCTATATGCTTTCAAACCCACACCCTCTCCTCCCATGCTTTGTTTTCATAAATGTTGGTTCCTCCAGAGAACCGAACAGAGCCCGCAACCCTGCACATGCTTTTCAATAACCCCATGACTAGAGTCCGCTCCAGCCAATGAGGAGGGAGCAGTGACCCCGAGATAGGAGGCTTTATTCGGCATGACTCATCCTTGGAGACATCCAGCCCACTTGGCCTGTGTTGTTAAGTGCCTGGTTCTGTAAATATTGACAGTTAAGAAACCACCCCGAGAGCTACCAAGCAATAATCTGGAAGGTAATGCAGATGAATATGCCCTGTGATTAGGCAACGCTCGACATTTGCTAGGATTCAGCCACTGATAAATATCACCGCACTCTCTCTGTTCCTAACAGTGGCCCCTTTGCTGGTGTGTGACTCACAGTTGATATATTTTGGGGTCTGATTCAGCAAGGAAAGTTTGGTCTGCCACAACAGAGAACGACATCCAAGGCCACTTCGGTTTCTAGGATACTGGTTTCTTAACAAGTGTGGCTTTGCCAAGAAGGAAAAGCTCAAAAAGAGTCTCCGTCTTTGAGAAACTGAAGCGGGTATCACGAGACAAAGAGCTGAAGGGTGCTTTTCATCATTCAGAGTCCGTGTGTTAAAACTTGCTTGTCCCACGGACACATTTCCGGTCTATTTCACCTACGGGCGCCCGTGGCTCCCCAAGGGGTGACCTCTCTGTTCAAGCCAACACTTTTAGGCGTGTCGGCGCTGCCCTCAGAGAAGGGACGAGGATGCCCACACAGAAACTGGATTTACCTCTTGCTCCCCCTTACTAACGACTTAAAATAAATGGATCATTACCTGAATGTCTACTGACGCTTTCTGAGGCCTTCGACTCTTTGGTTTATCGAGCTTTATTACTGTGTAGGAACTTCCCATTTGAATCTCAGTCCTTTTGAATGGCCCTTGTGTATTTCCTACATTTGTTCCAGGCTGAGGGCCTGTCCTGCCAAATCAGAGAGGAGCTTTTCAATAGGCGGGATTTGAAGACAGGCCTTTGGCAGACCAGTATGCTGGCTAAAAGTGTGGCCCTTGGCCGAGGGCATGCGTACACACACACACACACACACACACCCCACACGTGCAAGGCTGCAGCCCTCTGCATAGTCACTTGGCATTTACTCTGCTTTGCCCTGTAAAGAGAGCAGAGCTCCGCTTTTACTGACTGCATCAAGAGGCAGCACAGCCCTGAGAAGGGAGCATGCTTTGGGGCCGGCATGCACTGAAGCATGCATTACCTTGATGTAAGCCATCTCTTAACCACTAACTGGCTGTGTGACTTTGGGCAAGTGTCTTAACTACTCTGAGCCTCAGAGTCCTTATTTGTAAAATGAGGATACTAAAACCTACCTTGCAGGGCTAGTGTGAGTCGAGATAGAATAATGCATGTAACACACCTGGCTCATAGAAACTGCTCCGTCCACTGTAGCTAATATTGTCTTTAGCACCAAGCCACTATGACAACTGCTGCTGCTGACAGTTTTGGATTGTTCTGGATTCAAGTTAGTAAGGGCTTACTCTAAGTCTGAAGTTTTATATGCATTGTATCCGCCCCTCAAGGGGGCATTACTATCCTCATTTTACAGAAGAATAGCCCGAGACTCAGGAGAGCAGCTAGCCAGAATAGGAGCCAGGCATCTCTGGCTGTGGGGAGCAGGCCCTGGCCACGACCTGTGCCATCTTTTCAGGGACACTGGAGGTCACGAGTGTGTGTGTGTGTGTGTGTGTGTGTGTTTAGCGGAGGCTGGCAACTTGCTGTGTCAGGAGGACTCTAGGGCACCTGCTTCATCTTTGCCCCATTACATGAGCACAGACTGGTCTGTGTGCTCGTAGCCAAACAGCTTCGCAAAGCCCTTGCTTAACCACCTGGCAGTGGCTGACTGTTCTGTCCTTTTGTTCAGGTAGATCACACACCTGCCGAGTTACGGAGCAGTGTTCCAGAACCAAATTTTTAATGCAGTGTCCAAGGGCGGGTGACAGGAATCCCAGCTGTCGGGGTGTGTGTGTGTGTGTGTGTGTGGGTTGTCTAGGGTTCTTGAGGAGTGGAAAGGAAGCTAAGGTGGACGGTCACCTAGCTCTGTCTTGGTGGCCAGAAGGAAACAGACAGTTCAAGTTCCTCCTCCAACCCACCTCTGTCCAGGAAACATTTCATCTGAGACGATGAGATTTCAAATTATGCCCTCGCAGGACTGCATTATTAAGGGTGCATCTCTGGCACCAGGATTATACGGCATGTTTGGAGTAAAAGAGAGGCAATCAGTAAGGCAACACGCAGACCACGAACGAGAGAGACTTCCCCTGCTGTGGCCCAAAATGAAGAAGGTGTGTTTCCCGGAGTGGAAGCGAGAGGTGGAGAAAAGGATCCTTGTGATGACGTTGAATGGAGAGCCTGCTTATACGTAATAAAAGAGAACTTCTAGACACAAACACTTCAGCTGGGTGAAACCTATGTTTCTTGTTCCTCTCTCAAAGGTGAGAGAGGCCCCCTGAGGCCCCCAAGTGGCATCACTTCTGCTTACCTGGGTCCCTAAATGTCCCAGGAGGTGGGAGGGTGCTTCCCCGAGGGCCCAGAGGTCACCCAGCAAGGCCAGGGCCAGGAGTGTTCCCAGAGGGAGCGTCAGTGAGTCTCAGAGGCTTCCTCGGAAGGTCTGGTGTTTCTGAGAGAAGGAAGGAGCAGCAGAGTTGAGGCAGGCCAGCTTGTGCTGTCTGGAGATCAGATCTCGTTCCTGCCTGAGAGGTCTCTGCTCCGGTGAGTCAGCAGGAGAGAAGCATCCTCTCTCAGCAGCGGCCAGTGGAGGCAAGACTAGGCAGGCAGGTTGGACCGACTTTGAAGAGATGCCTGGGATGCTTTGGATTGGCTGGATCTTCTTCCGGTCCTCCTAAACCCTTTGGGTCCAGGAGTCTCTTCCTTGGTGCTCCAAAGAGCCGACAGACTCTCCAGCTGGTTCCCACCTCTGGAGGGTGCCATGAAAACTAAGCCAGTGTTAAGACACTGGCAGCATCTGGCACACGGGACGTGTTGAATCCATGTCATCTAATGTTATTGTCACTTATTGCGTCAGAATCCGTTTTGTGTTTACACTTTAGAAGTCTGTTCTCCTTCAAACCAAATGGTTCTTTCTGGCAGACATGCTCCACCCCATCCTCCTCACCTCCCAGAAAGTTTGGGCTCCTTTTTGCTTTCTTTGTGTTCCAGATCCATTTCTCTCATTCATTCCCTTGCTCATTCATCCGTCCTCCCAACACTAATGCTAAAGAGATCTGTGCGCTGGGCCTGTGCCCTTGTGGAAGTGCTGTCACCTGCTTGTGACACTCCCATGCACCCCTCCCACCCCCCAGATACACACACGAAAGGGTCTTTAGTCTTTCTGGTTCCACGACTAATTTCTGAATAGATAGATGCACGTGACCTCCATTTTTTTGTGCGTGTATTTTTTCAGTGCCAATAGACTTTTTCACAGGAACTCAGCGCCTGCAGAGAGCATTTGGAGGCTCTGATTTAGAAAGCACTCCCTGTTCCAGGGTCCTCTGAGGCCTTTGCTCTCTAGATCAGAGAAGGGAGGAGGGAGGAGCCACCACAAGCCTGATGGAGAAAATCAGGCCCACGTGTAACCTGGGGCCTGCTCCCTACCCTACCCTGCCTGGAACCATGCTTCCTGATGTGAGGTCTGGGACAGATTTCTGCTTTTCAAGAGCTGCCTGGGTAAAGAATGAGAGTCAGGTTACTTTAGAAACCAGGTAGTCTTTTTTATTTTCCTCTGTTGCATCAGAATCTGCATTTTATTTTCTATTTATTTATTTTTTATTTTATTATTATTATTTTTTAAATTGAAGTATAGTTAACTTACAGTGTTGTAGAAACCAAGCCGTCTTGCTGAGGCTACATGACAATTACAAGCCACCCAGAGAATTGCCCGTTCCACCAACACTCACCATGTGACTGTGGGCACGACCCTGCAGTGGAGTGGCCCCAGTGGCCCTTTTGGAAGCAATGCCCCCCTCCAAAGCAATTTAAAGGGGAAATAAAAAGATAGCAGGGTCAGGCTACAAATGCTTACCTAGCCTTGGAACGCTTATTCGAGATAGTTCTGTGTCAACATGGGGGCAGCTGTTGCTGTCTTGGGTGAGGATAGGAAAAACAACTGGGAGGGGAGAGGTCGGGGGCGGGGGCGGGGGGCTGCTGGAGAAATCCTTGCACAGCAGCGGGGTCTGGGCCTCGGGATGCAGCCGCAGCAGCGCATGCTCTCCAGGATTCTATTTCAGGCTGACTGGAGGCAAGAATGTGTTCTTTGCCATAGGAAGAATGTTCCCTCAGACAGACTGCTAATCGGGCGAGATGAAGGAGGGATGTACAGCCGGTGATGGCTGCTGCTGCGTTGCCAGCCGCCTTTCCCCTCCTTGCCTGAGTCCCATGGATTTGGGGCCGGCTAATTGAGACGGCGGCTGAAGATCCACCCCGCAACCCGCCGAACCCCACAGCCTTCATTTTGGAGAATGTGGGAACTTTCTGAGCCTGCGAGCTCCGTTGCACAACTCTGAGCGATTTTCCAGAGCCACCCTATGTCATCTGTCTCCTTGACATAAAGAGGGAAGGAGGGAGGAAGACGACGAGGCTGTGGACGGGCCAAAGAGAGGAGGGAAAGCAGGGGGAAATGGGGAGAGAAGCATCTTGCTGACGTCAAAGAAGACCACACTCCCCAACCTCAACCGCCCACTCCCTCTAATTTACTAGAAACCAAACAGCCTGTTTTGAAACCTGTAGCCTGCAGTCTGTTATTTTGTTTTGTTTCTGTGTTTGTGTGTGTGTGCGCGCTATTCTCCCTGGACCCAAAGGGCCATTCATTGCTGGGAGTTTGAAAGCTACCTGATTTCCTGAAACGGAGGGGATTTCCATGAGTAATAATTCAGCCCGTGCTGGTGCAGGGCGCTGGAGCTCAAGTAAACTGACCCAGCTGCTCGCCGGCTGCTGGAAGAGTGCCCGGGGGAGGGGACGGCATCTGCAGTTGGGGCCGCTGCGGGCGCGGTCACGTGGCCCGGCCGGCGTCCGCGGAGCTGGCTCAGGCTCGCCCCCCGCCCCGCCCGCGCGCGCGCCCTCGGCCTCGCCCCCGCGCGCCCCCGAGCCCCGGCCCCGCCCCTGCGCTCGCCCGAGACCCCTGCGCGCGTGCGCGCCCCACGTGGGCCCTCTGCTCTGCCCGCAGGCGCGCGCCTCGCATCCCGCGCTGCCTTCTCGGGCCGCGCCGGCTCGAAGGCGGAAGGCAATTCCCCGGCTGGTGTAGCAACCTGTTTCGTGGAAAATGCGGGACAACCGAGGATGGCGGGGGCGGCCCTGTGTCCTAAGCTCCCCCCTAGAGAGTCACCTTTTTGGTACGCCTTTTTGGTACGTTGGCTCGGTTGATTGTGCTTCCCAGAAGGTTCCCCTAGTTCTGTTGTCTGGACAGCCAGGGCCTATTTACAAATAAAATCGGAGCTGGCAGCGGTAACCTGCATGTAACCCGAGCCTAAAGAAATACCGTTTCCACTACCCGGATGGTAGGGTTCAATCTGTGTTCTGGCCAAGGCCGCACAAGTTAATTTTTAATCCTAGTAAAAAAATAATAAACACGGCATTAGCAACTAAATGTTTATCAATTTGCAGTTCATTTCCAGCCAGATCATTTCACTCCTGCATGTTTTTACTGTTAGCTGATGCACTGGAGTGCTTTTCATGAAACCATATGTGACTATTTAAATTCTAGCCTCTATAGCATTTATACGGTGCTTTTCACCTTAATTGGATAATGTTATTTGGCTGTTTCAGCTGTGGCCCTCAAATATCGCATTTTAATGATAAAGATACTGCAGTAAAGAAAGGTTAAATGATTTGGTGGGGATCACCCCACAGTTAAGGAATGATACCAGGCAGGGATCCCCTGAACGGGAAGATGTCTCATCAAGGGGGCAAAAGCAACCAGAGCACAGAAAGAGGAGGACGGAAACTTGCAAGCATCCAGCCGCTCATCCAGCCAAGCCTTTCTGCAAATGCCCTGGCTGGTTTTGTCTTCTTAGCGGAATCAGCAAGACCATTTGGTGGCGTCATCTACTGTTTATCCCCCGACTATTATAGCCAGAAACAATGATTCAGCGACGACAAATGGAGTGATGGCTATACTGTGAATCACGCAGGCACTGAACCCTCTTCCCAGCCTCCCAGTTCTCCTTCATTTGAGTATATAATAGAAATCTTGATATTGCCACGTGGTTCAGGGTGGATCTAAAGTGGCTGCTTGGAGAAAGGGAGAGAAGGAAGAGTTTGCAGAGGCAGCGGCATACAACGGACTAAGTCAGACCTACGTTCCATCTTTTTCTCCTTGGGAGAATAACTCACTTTCTTGAAGCCTCAGTTTTCTTCCCTGTGAAAATGAGGGGCTAGCAGAATACCCTCGGAGGGCTGGCACGCACATAAGGGGCATTATGTATTCAGGGCTCGGCATCGTGCTTGGCGTCTAGCAGACGCTAGTAGAAATGCTCTGGTTAAGAAGAGTAGTCTTGGCAGGGTTGGCAGGCAGTGGGTTGAAGATACCATATATGCAACTCCAGATATGAGGCAATGCCCCATTTCCCAATGAGCAAGTTACAAAAGTTTGTGTGTGTGTGTGTGTGCGTTTCTTGGCTGGCTTGAGTATGTACACTTGTAATGATACAAGTGGAATAGTCAAATTTCTAGTTATAAAATTTAATTTCTTGATTTAATTATATGCCTATTTAAAATTATATGCATAAATATACTTATTTAGAATGTTGCCTTTTTTTTTTTTTACTCATTATCCACATTCTTCATCATCACCTGTCTTCGTCATCACTCGAGCCCCCTTTTGAGCGATCTCACTCTGTCTTTCAGAACACACCATCTTGCTTCTGCCCGAGTATTTTTGAGTCTATATGTTGCAGTCTCTGGAAATGTTATCTCAAGCTCAGTATCTATTTGTGATAAAGCTGACTTCTTCTTGTCCTGCTTTAAAAAGGGACCTTAATGGGGTTGTGGCTATGTAAGGAAGTGTTCATGCACGTTAACGATGAAATGAAGGGGTGAAATGACATGAGGTCTGGGATTTTCTTTGGGACAGTTCAGCAAGGAGAAAAAGATAAAAGACAGAAAAAGGACCAGTGAGGCAGATATGGAACAAACTGGGTAATTAGTAATCTGGGCAATGGGTATATGGAGCTTCATTTTACTATATGCTCTTCTTTTGATATATTGAAAATTTTTCAGAATAAAAACTTTAAAAAATGAGCTTTAAAAGACTTGCTTACAGTATCTAATACTTGCAACTAGAGGTTGACCTTCAAGAATAACTACAAAAACTTCTAAATTTCTTTGATTAACAAAAATACAACTTCTTCTAGGGAACCTCTATGAACATCCCAGACTTGTATTGATTGAATGCCTTTCAAGGTATTTTGTTATTCAAAATAAAGAAGTCAAGTGAGCACTGTATACTATGAGGAACTTCTGACAGACACAAATGTAAGGCGACATCTTACATTTGCCCATACGTGTTATTTTCCTCAATGCTTTGTTGGTCTGAGTGGACAGGGGTTGGTAATGACCCCAAATGGAAAACTCCCATAAGTGATAGGAGTGTCCTTTGTCAAAAATACCCATTACCTAGTGCCCTCGTTGGCATCTGAGCTAGAAGGCCCAGGATAGCAGGGAACATACAGTCCTGGAGGCGGGCCTGGTGGCATCTGCCTGGGGATGGGGTGTCTGGGATGATGTAAAAGGAGAGAGGCAACACTTTCCTCATTGGGCAATGTTTATCCCCTGGGGAGAGGGCACAGAGCCACGGTCCACACAGCCAAAGTGAGAGGGCGCTTGGGTAATTGTCTAGCATGCTCTAAGTCAGGCAAGACTGTTTAGGCCTAAGAGTCCTAAATTACCACAGTCTGAAGGGATGGGAAAACTGTTCAACATTTATTTCGTTTTATAGCCATGGCTTTTCCAGAGGAGGAAAGAAAAAGCGATTATTTTAAAAACATTTTTGAAGAATAGGATGCTTTCCATAAAACATAGTAGAGTCTTTGCCAATGAGGATTACAATGAAAAATATCTACTCGGCCTGTGTGGGAAGTCTGGAATTCTCTGGAATTCTTTGATTTTATTGTCTTTTCCCCTGAGGATGCATTGTGCTAAGCCACAGTAGACCCGTCATAATCGTTGAGAGATTTACTTCTGACGCTTTTCGGTAGCGCCTTGTTCACACTCAACGTTTCACAAGACAGAGAATTTTTAATATTTTGAAGGAATCCTCCCTCAGACATAAAAATCACAGCATCATGGCCTTACAGTGTGTATCCCAACATTTCAGTGCTGGCAGATTCATTGGAATGCAGAAAAACAAAATAAGATCAACAAAACACCAGCACTCTCAAACCGAGAGCAGTTTCCTTTTGGACGATGTGTGTTTTTTTTGATGAGCTAAGTGTTGATTCTAACCCAAAAAGACCAAAAAGTGTGAGGTTAGATAAGTGGCTGCTAGATTCATTATTGCCATGTGGATTCTGTGAAGTCAGCTTAGAGTCACTGGGTGTAGCTGCAGAATAAAGTTTTTGTTGTTCATCTTTGCTCTGATTGGGCAGTTACCGAGAGCAGAACCTGCACCACCTTCCAGAAGCCCTCTGGTAGCTTCAGGTCTATGCCCGGAGGGTAGACGCTTCTAGCAATGGAGCTCAGGATGGATTCTGCAGGCAGTGCTTGAGCAATGCCAAGTGGCCCCCAGCCAGGGTAGAAGTTAAACCAGGAGATGGCTATCAAGGGCAGTTGTTAGGTTTGGCCCATCTGTCTCGAGCTGCTTTGCTGAGCAGGAAAGAGAGACGTTTGTTTGTGGATTTAGCTCATCGTTCTACAGTGCACTCTGTAATCTGAGTCTTTCTGTTTGCTCAAGAGAAAAACAAGTCTGACTTGCATACCATGGAGGATTTAGATTGGATGGTTTACATCTTTCACCCAGGTTCCTTGGAGCCCTCTCCTCACAGTTTTCTACATTTATTTCCCAGCAATCTGGACAGCAGCCTCATTTGGTGGATTGGGATGTAGTTAACATTTTCCAATAGATGTGCCACACATCTTGGGATGAATATAATCGTTTCCCATGAACTGTGATGATTTCTTCCACTACTTTTGCCCCCCCCCCCGCCCGCCGCCCGTGTGTGTGTGTGTGTGTGTGTGTGTGTGTGTGTGTGTGTTTGCATGAATAATAGTATGGCTGTACCAGGGAGCAGTGATCTGACCGCAAAACAGTTTCTGTTGGGTTTTCTTCAGGGTGGTTATCCTGCCCTCTGGTCAGTGGATAAATGGCGTTTGGATAGGATGTGGCACAGATACTTTAACCGTCCAGCTTAATGTATAACTAGTATGTTTTTCTTCTGTGTCAGCAGTTGGCAACACGATCGTGTAAATAAGGATTCTGGTGAGTTAAATGGATGTCTGTGGAGCGAGGGGAGGGCAGGGCTGGCAGAGGCAGTTTTGAAATCCATGCCAGTGGGTGCTGCAAGTGATAAGATCATTTGAGTAACCTGTAAGACCTGTGGATTCACCGGTTTCAAAAACAGGAAAGTCTCTTGTTCAAAAACCCTCTAAAGCAACATGTGGGCTCAGAAAAGAAGCTGGCTTGTGGTTTGGTGATTGTAGTTCCTTATTGATATAATGGCCAGTGACGCAAGGCCTCCTGGGATTGCAGTGCTGTGACCGCAGGCGACAGTTACCCTAACGGGGTTCTGAAACAGGCCCGGGGCTTTCTGGACGGATGAGAAGTCTAAAAATTTCCCTTTTCATTTCCTCTCTTGTGTGACTTTGTCATTTAAAAAAAAAGCAAAAAACTGGTAATTGAGAAGGGAATTTTGCCCTGCCTCTTCAGGAGTTTATCTTGACTGTGTAGCTTCCCTCCCACTCCCCGAAAATCCCACCCTGAAAACCCCACGCTAAAAAAAAATCGTCTATTCTTGCAGATTTTTCAGTGGGTCTGTGTTTGATCAATCTGCTTTGAGGCCAGCTTCGTAATAAGCAGACCTTTAAAAAATGGTATGATTTGGAGAAAACCAATCTGAAACCTCTCCATATCCTGGGCCTTCTGGGAATTTCAAGCCCCAGGTAAATGCTACGTTGCTCTGGAAACCAAACCCTCTCCCAAACACTGGAAGGCTCAGTTGGACAGGTGCTCCCAGGACCCATGCTCGTGTTCTAAAATAAATGCAAACAGGTGCCATTCCTTTGGGACACAGCTAACTGACCGCCGCACAGAAAATTCTGTTGGCTAGATGTGTGGGGCTGTGTTGCCCCAGAAAACTTTCTGCATTAGAAACAAACTTCAGGACTTCCCTGGCGGGCCAGTGGTTAGGACTCCGCGCTTCCACTGCCGAGGGCCCGAGTTCGATCCCTGGTCGGGGAACTGAGATTCCACAAGCCACGTGGCACAGTCAAAAAACCAAAAAAACGTTAGGATGGGGCTTCTGCTCTCCTGGCTGCCCTGGAGGGGATTCGGGCGTGACAGTTTGGCCCGCTGAACCTGCCTTTAGGTGGCTGCTTCCTGTGCTCTGCCTGCAGTGGGGAGAGAGGGCAACCCCGGGGAACCCACCTCCACACCCCAATTCCTCTCAGAGTCCTTGTGGATTCTGGGTAGGCATGTATGTAGGTATATATATGTCTGCGTGTGTGCATGCATGTATGTGTGTTACCTATGTTTTTGGGCTCAGCCTGCAAATTCCTTTTTTCTTAAGATTTTTTTGATGCGGACCATTTTTAAAGTCTTTAGTGAATTTGTTACCTTATTGCTTCTGTTTTATGTTTTGGTTTTTTGGCCACGAGACAAGTGGGATCTTAGTTCCCCGACCAGGGTTCGAATCCGCACCTCCTGCATTGGAAGGCAAAATCTTAACCACTGGACCGCCAGGGAAGTCCCCCAGATTCCTTTTATTTTTCGGTGAATTCCAAGGAGATAACATTTGGAAGAAGCGTATGCTTCAGCGCTCCAACAAATTACCAGTCAAGTATTTGCCAGTTCTCACCAAATGAACCCATCTTGCGGATCCCTCTGTCTTGGCCCTGATGATCTGCCTGGGATCATTGCACAGCAGACTTTTCTGCCCTCTGTCTCTGGTAAGCCCAATAAATCTGCCCCAGCCACGTCACTGAGGCCACAGGGAAATGTGATCCTGCCACGTGTGGGAGCTCACGAGAACTGCCAAAATCTTAAGGTTACAGTGAGAGCAAGAACCACTTTCTGGGTTATGCATGTGTGCATGGGTACCGTGTGTGTACTATGTGTGTATTTGTGTGCTGTGGATCTACATGAGCGCTGGGCATATGTGTGAGTGCGCGTGTGTATCATCTGTGCGTATGCACACACATGTGCATGTCTACTGTGTGTGTGACACGTGGAATGTCACAGGCCCCTTGGGACAGTGATGGAAGGATGCTGGTGTACGTGAGCCTGCTTGGGAAGAGCAGTCACTTCAGTACAAAGTGCTCTTCTTCTGGTTTGCTGCCCTTTCTCCCGTCAGCAATATGCACGGAATTTGCAGAAACCTTAAAGACAAGTAAAGGGTCTGTGACATTTCTCCTGCCTGCCTGCCTCTCATATGAGTTCTTTTTAAGTTATCTTTTTTCTTCCGCCTCAGGAAAAGGGAGAGAGTTTTGGAATTGAGAAGATAGATCAAGGATTCAATAGCACGCTGTTCTTTTTCATTGTGTGTGTCGTGTGTATGTTTCCTGTGCATCCAGAAGACAGGAGAAGAAAAAAGGGGAAAACAGGGAATCAGATGGGAAAGATAGTCTGAATTTGTAAAGTAAAACTTCTATCCCTCTACCCAGGACTCTGTCCCAATTTCCTGTCTCTAACCTCCGTGTCAGTGCTGACCCACTTCTGGCTATTTTTATTTGTTTCCTTGAAAATGCTCCCTGTGTGATTAGAGCTGACTCTTTGCCAACTTTGTTCTTATCCTCCCTGCCATCTGAGTCCAAAAGTGCAGCCCTTCCCACCTCACTCCCAATAATTATGGGTGAGTTCAGAGTCAAAGAACGGCAGGGTTTTATTGGCAATGTGACAAAGGAGTGACTCCTTTCCTTGCCATGAGACACAGAGACAAGCATCTGCTACCTGCGTGCAGAGCTTTGCACCCGTGGCATCACCTTTCACCTGGTTTTCCTCGCTGAAGCGCGCAGGCTCCCCCGGGGACAACAATTCCATCTCCATCATCCCTGAGGGCACATGGATGCTGGGACACTCACCCCAGGCACTTATCTCCGATTACAGCCTGAGTCAGCAGGGGAACCAGGAAGTGGACTCAGGGTCCGGCGTGGTAGGGAAAGTTGGGTCTATTTACCTTTCTTTTAAAGCAAACTTTGGTTTACTCTTTAATAAGTTACCATGAAGGATATAGTGCTGGAGAAATTTGACTTGGCACCCAAATCTAAGTCACATATTGATAAAGGAGGAGAGGGAACAGGGAGTCTTTTGCGTTTTCCCAGCTTTATCATTAACCCAAAGTTTGGAAATATATTTGCTTTTAGAAGTGTCACTTTCCAAGTTTTCAAGAAGGTGTTAATTCTCTACTGATGAGGGTTTTTGGCCTCTTTAGCAGAAACCCGTGATAACTGGGGTTGCCCATGGTGCTGTGGAAACCCTGGAGGGACTATGTGACCAAATGAAGACTGACCTTGACTTCAGACAGGTTAATGTCCCAGATCTGTCACTTACTGTGCAAATCCCTTCATTTCTTTGGCCTCCATCTACTCATCTGTGAAATCCTCTCTCCCTCGGAAGGTTGTTACAAGATTCAAAAAAGAGACAGGGACTTCCCTGGTGGTGCAGTGGTTAAGAATTTGCCTGCCAATGCAGGGGACACGGGTTCAATTCCTGGTCTGGGAAGATCCCATGTGCCGCGGAGCAACTAAGCCCGTGCGCCACAACTACTGAGCCTGCGCTCTAGAGCCCTCGAACCACAACTACTGAGCCCGCGTGCTGCAACTACTGAAGCCCGTGCATCTAGAGCCTGTGCTCCGCAACGAGAAGCCACGGCAATGAGAAGCCCACGCACCGCAACGAAGAGTAGCCCCCGCTCGCCACAACTAGAGAAAGCCCGTGAGCAGCAACGAAGACCCAGCGCAGCCAAAAACAAACAAAAAACAACAACAACAAAAAAAGAGAGACATACGTGAAGGGCCAAACGGGAGAGTGGAAGGTGGTACACGTTTAGTCTACAAGATGTCAGTTAAGTCTTAAGTCATTTTACTGGGTGGAAAAAAACTTCTGTTTTCTCTTTCCAGAAGTTTCTGCAGGAAGTCACCCGTCCATGGTAAAAAAATGTAATTTCATCATCCGTGCTTTTCCTACTTGTTTCCACTCGAGTGGATGGAGCCGCCCTGCAGAGCAAAAGAATGTTGTTGCCTCACTGCTGATAGGGACGCAGATCCTGAGAGTGGCCAGGGGTGAAGGTTTCCTCTCCTATTTGCCGACAGCACTTCCTCATTAAATGCAGCCATCTGCGAAAAAGGAGAGAAAAAAAATATAACACTCAAGAAGGGAAAGGAGGCACCAAGGACCCTTCTCAGATGTCTGTGGTGATCTTTGGGGAGGAGTTGTTTCTTTGTTGGCCCAAAGGGCCTGGCATAACTTCTTTTCTGGAGTTCTAACAGGTCTCTCTCCCCATGGTTCCTGTAGTAGAGACTTAGCACCTTTTGTGAGAAGAGCATCAGGAAAGAAGGAGAGAAGGGGGTCACCTAGGAGATGAGGGTGCAGGGTGGGCAGGACTCGGGTGTGACCACGAGGGGTGCGCTGTCTCTAGAGCTTTCTTTTTTCTTTCTCGGCTGCACCAGGAGGCTTGTGGGATCTTAGTTCCCCGACCAGGGATCGACCCCAGGCCCACAGCAGTGAAAGCGCTGAGTCCTAACCCCTGGACCGCCAGGGAAGTCCCTGTCTCTAGAGTTTTCTGCTTGAAAAATTTTTAATGGTTGGGCACCAGTCATTCTACACAATATCAGTGATAAAATACTCCTTTCATTGGGCGGCTGCTCCTTCTGGGCTCTCAGTGTGCACTGGGTGAGTGGGTAGAAAGCAGACAGTGTGACCAGAGCTCAAAGGAACTGAGACATTTCTTTCCCCTAAAAGGGGCTGGAGGAGCCAACTGCTCAGGCACCCTTGGGTGTCAAAGAGTAACGAGAGGGGGAGAGAGAGGTGTCCACAGCCTGGAGAGACATGCCCAGCTGGTTCTCCTCTCTCCCAGACCAGTCCCCGGGGCAGGGCCTGGGAGTGGAGCCCATGATGGGTGGGCTGGGGACAGGGGGCATACTTTGGAGAGAATCTGGTAACAGACCTTCCAGCAAAGCAGACAGCCCTGGAGGGTGAGGGTGTGGCAGAGAACGCAGCATTCCTGCGTGCAAGGGCTCCCTCCCCTTCCATCCCCTCCTGCCCTGCTCTGCTTCTGCCAGGTCTGCTGGAAACAGCTCTAAAGACTCCTGCTTACACCCAGCAGCGTGGGCTCATTTAACCACCATAACCACCTGGCGAAGAGCACAGAATCATGCCCATTTAACAGATGAGGAAACTGAGGCTCAGAAAGGGACAGGAACCTCCCATGGGGAAACAATGTGTCTGGGAATGCTTTGTCCCGGGTCTGTCATCTCGTGGCCTCCCTGCCTTCAAAGGCTGAGAGTAATCCTTTCTTCCCAGGGCTTTGCGCTGGGTGGAAGATCGTTTTGGGGGGCATACATGGAGCTCCCCTTAAGCTTAGTGGGCCAAACTTACTGCAATGCAGCAAAACGGAAAGGTGTC
Source organism: Balaenoptera musculus (assembly GCF_009873245.2). Classification (NCBI taxonomy): domain Eukaryota; kingdom Metazoa; phylum Chordata; class Mammalia; order Artiodactyla; family Balaenopteridae; genus Balaenoptera; species Balaenoptera musculus. The sequence continues at coordinate 80,402,229 of NC_045800.1, forward strand.
ACCTTTGAGAGTCCTTGAAGGGCGCAGTGCCAAACAAACAGGCAGCCCCGCAATGAGCAGGCGCTGTTTCCAGAGCGGCTGGTTTTCCATCCGTGGCAGGTCTAGTGATTTTTAGAGAGCAGTTTGCTTTGAAGGTGGCCCTGGAGGCACATGTTCTCTATGGGATGCCTGGAATTCTCGCTCAGAGGCAGCTTTGACTGTGGACACCTGCTGGCTGAAGAGACTCCTTGGGCTTCTTTGGTCCAGAGACTTTGAGAGAGACTCTAACCTCCATCCCAAAGCTCAGGGTTGTTCTCATCTCTGCCCACCAACTTCTCAAAGCAAACAGGAAGCCTCAGAAAATGGGGGAAGCATCTTAAGCAGAGTCCAGCTAATGTGACAGAAACTGGGGTGATGCAGGAGCCCTTGCTGCGACTCAGCATGGCCCATCTACCGGGTCCCTTGAGCCACGGTCACCTGAGGGGCCACCCTGCTCCCAGGACCCTGAGCAGCATCGGGTTAGCCTGAAGGATGGGCCAGCCGGAGGCTTCACCCAGAGCTCAGGGCGGGTCCAAGGGGAGGAAACCAGGAGCCCACGTGCCCTAGGCCTCGGGGATCCAGGTGCTGGCAGGGGTCTGCCTTTGTGTCCTGCATCCCTTAGAGATTGAACTCTTCCGAATTCAAGAGAGAAATCTGGAATTAGAGAAGGAATACCTGGCCTGTCCGGGTTATTTATGGGTCCCTGGATCTGCCTTTGTTCTGCAGAGCGGTGCGCATGAAAGGCTGGCCGGGCAGGGAGCAGTGCCCATCAGTAACTTGCACAGGAAATTGGAAATTGGAAACCGAGGGTCTACCCTACTCCACCTCTGACTCATGCTTAAACAAACCCAACACCCGCCCTGACCTTTGCTCCCTCCATGTGGGGCAGGCCGGACCTGCCTGCGGCTTTCTCTCCCCACCAGGTCCAGGGCTCCTGAAAGCCCAGCCTTTGGGCCGCTTCCTGTGCGAGAGAATCCTTCAGGTCCAAATAAATGCCGTGGATGCAGCTCATGATTTTTGTTTTTTTCTTCTGTCTTCCACAAAGCGAATTCTTAAATTTTTTTTCCTCTTTAAATTTTCATCCATTATATTCATCAACGCAGAGAGATGGAATATTTGGCAAAATTATTTTAAGTAGCACTCCAACCTGTGATCGTAATTTTAAATCAAGGAATTTACCGAGCAGCTGTGGGAAGAACAAAGGGCCTGGGAGTGATTTAGGGCCTGAGGGAGGGGAGGCTGCATGGCCGTTGGCAGAAGAAGCTGGGGGTGGGGTGGGGCAGGTTGTGTGCCCACCCAGGGGGAGTCGGCCTTCTTAGCCCTGCCGTCGATCTCCGTGGGGCGACGCTGTAGTTTCCACCTGCTGAACACACCACACACGGCGCTGAAAACTGTATCCACGGAGCCGAGGATTGAGATTCTGTTTAAAACGATGGCTGAGAACTTCGGCTCAGGAGTGGGACAGACCTGGCCTTGAATCCTGGCTCTGCCACTCACTAGCCTCAGTTGAGTCATCTGTAAAATGGGGATGATCACAGTAATCACATCTTAAGGATCTGGAGCAATTACTAGCACGTATTAAGTTTGGCCAGGTTTCTAGCATATAGTAAGTGTTCAGAATGCTATTATTACTGCCAATTGGCAGAAATGGACCATTATGTGCTCTCTCTTTACAACTGACTCATTCAACAAACATCTAATGAGCACCTCTTATGTTCCAGGTGCAGGGCTGGGAGTTGTAGGGATACAAACATGTGAAGCATAGGAATTCCTGCTATTAGATAAATAAACGTACCCCTTTGAGTTAAAAAAGTAATAATGACTCCCAAGAACATTTTATTAATTTACAAAGAGCTTTTCTTAGCAGAGGGTCTACTAGAAATGATTTGAAAAATGTATAGAATTTTAAAAAAGGAAACAATTTCTAATTGTTTTTGAATTTATTGCTTTTCAATAAAACTATTACCTAAATTAACTTAATTTCTTAAAATAAGCCGTTCTTCATACCTGAGAACTTCAATCAGCTGATTGCAGATAATCAGACCTATTGCCAAACAATCTGGTTTGTCTAAGTGCCTTTCAAATAGTGACACATGGATACTCAGAAAAAATATCATTTGTCATAAAGATATCATTATCCAGTTCTGCTAAATTACAATTTTAAGAACTAGAAGTTAGCTAGTCCAATCTCTCATCCTTTTAGCAGAGTTTTTTTTTGTTTTTTGTTTTTTGTTTTTGGTCGTGCTGTGTGGCATGTAGCATCTTAGTTCCCTGACCAGGAATCGAATCCATGCCCCCTGCAGTGGAAGCATGGAGCCCTAACCACTGGACCACCGGGGAATTCCCATAGCAGAGTTTCTGATAGAGAATAGCTGGGCTTCTGCTCCAACTCTGCTAGGAATAGAGAGATCACTACAAAAGGTAGGTACCTGCAGGGTTGAACAGCTCTCAGTGTTCCAAATGCCCTAATTAATGGGAGATGAATTTAGGTGAATTTGCATATAGCACATGGAAAGCACCAATGGCCTTTTTGTTGTTTTTCCTTTTATCTTGCCTTCCATCTCTGTAGTTCGGTCTTGCTTTGACTGGCTGTCCATCTTTCCCCTTTCGCACTGAGCTGCCGCCTGCCCTCTGCCCTGAGGGGAACAACAATGGCCCTGGTCACCGTTGGGTGGCCAAGCATCCCGGGTCTTGGAAGTTGAGAGCCAGCATTCAGTTCATGGGCTCCTCGCCCTGTTCTCTGGGGTGGCTCAACCAGGTCCTGCTTTCTTGGAAAACAACAGTGAACTTTGTTCAGCCAAAGCCTTATTTCCCAAACTCTGATATTTGGTCGCTGGCCCTCCTCCCTCCAGCTGTTCCCAACTGCTGACCACTTCTTATGCACCCTGCTAGCTGCTTCCGCTGTTCCAGCATTTCTTGGAAGCCAGCCACTAGGGCCAAAGCAGATGCAGCACCGGGCTGTTGCTTGTGGCCTTGGCTTGTGGTCTGAACCCACCACTGGGCCATTGGGAAAGAGCGGCTGTGCGCCTAACTTGGAAATCATTGGGCTAAAGGCAGGATGAACAGAGCAGCTCCGCAAAAACCTATGGTTGCTTTATTTTTTCTTCCCACTTCTGGTTGCTTGTAGAATTGTTAGAATTAAAAAAAAAAAAAAAAAAAGGCAAGCAAGCAAGTAAAAAGAGAAAAGTGATAAAAGGCAAAGGTTTATTTTTGGAGCTCTTGAATTCCGAAACTGTCTCTCTCACTTCTTCTAACTCAGCTTTTTTTCTCCTGGGGGTTGAAGTCTCTGATCTCTCACGAGACTCTGGGTGCAGAGGCCCTTCTGGTATTCTGGATCTTGGAACCCTTTCAATGAGGTCCTCCCTTGATTTCCGGTCCCTCTTGTTCTTCTGCCTTCCAGCATTTTTACTCCCCAAGTCTGATATTGGCTGAGGGGGGGCTACTGAGTGACGCTGGAGAAAGCCGTGCCTCTGGGGTGACAGGTTCCCTGAATTCTGAGCACCTCACCCAGAGGTCTTAAACCCTATGGACCTCCTCTGGAACAGAAAATGGGTTTTGTTTGACTGAAATGATATTTAAAATAATTTGATTTCGTTATCAACAATTAAGAAACAGGGAACACAAGAAAATCCAGATATTTCACTGCAGTTAAATCCCCTACACACGAACCTTCAAGTTGCGAACTTTCAAAGATGCTAACGTGCGTTCCATCAACGTCAGGCGCAAGTGAAATTGCAGCTTGCCCTCCGTCTCCTATTGCTGACAATCCTTCAGCTCTACCATCTCCCACCTCCTCTCCCTCCTCCAGTCAGTAACTCTTCTTTGCCCGTTCACTCGATGCCAGCTCCTGTATGCCAGCTGTTGTCCGGTACTACTGTACTTTTCAAGGGACTGTACTGTAAGATTAAACATGTTTTCTTCATTTTTTGTGTTTCTTTTTTATGTATTATTTGTGTGAAAAGTATTATAAACCTGTTACAGTACAGTCCTATCTAGCCGACTGTGTTAGTTGGGTACCTAGGCTAACTTTGTTGGACTCACGAACAGATTGGACTTATGAACGTGCTCTCAGAACGGAACTCGTTCGTACATAGGGGACCTGCTGTATTCTTGAAAAGGTGGAGAGCGGGCTGGACTGGACCTTTCCTCACTCTGGCACTGAGAGGCAGCTGCCCCTCTGACGTGTGGCACACATGCGCCACTTTGCCAGCATCTCTGCAACAACAGTGAGGGTCTTCCTGTACACAGATACTGAGTATGAGACGCTCTGGGTCAATGGGTTTCTCTCCGCCCACCCCACTCCCCGACCAATGTACCTCATTCCTGGAGGACCTGCGTGATTCTTCTGGGCATTTGAATTTTCCATCCTTGCTCACTGTACTTTTCTCAGCAACCCTTTCTCCTTTCTTTAATAGACTTCTAGCCCACCACATTCTTCTTTCCTTCCCCCTCCCTCCCTCCTTTCTTCCTCCATCCCTTCCTCCTCACTTCCTCCCTCTTCCCTCCATCCTCTCTCCCTCTCATCACTTTGTATTTAAACCGTAAAATAAAACATACCTTCAGAAAAGTGTTCAAAGCAAAGATGGACAGCTCAATGATTTACTTAGAGTCAACACCAGTGTCATTGCCGTCAGATCAACAAGTATCACTGTACCACACTCCGGAAGGTCTCCCCACTCCCTCTTCTTGGCCTGCACCCCTCCCTGTCTGCCACAGGTGACCACTATTGTGACTTTCATGGTAAAACATCCTTGATTTTTCTTTATCCTTTTACCGTCAAACTACATGTCCTTAAAAGCGAAAGCTTAGTTTTGCCTGTTTTTACAACTTCATATGAACGTAACTACAGAGTATGTATTCTGTCAGGCATGATGCCTTTCACTCATGATACGTGTGAAATTCAGCTGTGCTGTTGTGTGTAGCCTTAGTCTATACACTTCTTCCCTGGACAGTATTACCTTTTATAAATGTGACACAGTGTGTTTATCTGTCTAGTCTTGATGGACATTTGGGTTGTTCCCAGTTCAGGGCTAGTGCAAAGAGTGCTGCTGGGATCATTCTTGTGCTTGTACACTGGTGCGTGCGTGCATGCATTTCTGAGGGTGTTACCTGCAAGCCTGGGGTTTTCTTTGTGGAAAGGTTTTTTTAAAAAAATTAATTAATTAATTAATTAATTTAGGCTGTGGTGGGTCTTCGTTTCTGCGCGAGGGCCCTCTCCAGTTGCGGCGAGCGGGGGCCACTCTTCATCACGGTGCGCGGGCCTCTCCCGTTGCGGAGCACAGGCTCCAGACGCGCAGGCTCAGCAGTTGTGGCTCACGGGCCCAGCCACTCCGCGGCACGTGGGATCCTCCCGGACCGGGGCACGAACCCGTGTCCCCTGCACTGGCAGGCGGACTCCCAACCACTGCGCCACCAGGGAAGCCCTGTGGAAAGGTTTTAAATTAGGGATTCAGTTTTCTTTGGATATGCAACTGGGTGGGCCCTGGACTCCAGTACCCTGATCCTCTAGCCATATGATGCTGTGAAAAGCGCTACTTACCCTCTCGGCCTCTTTGCTGCCTGATCTGGAGCTGGGTAACCATCCAGAGGAAGAGCAGCTTCAGACTCCAGCTTTGGGTCTCCTCTGCCTCCATTTACCCCAGTTCCTGGGTTGCTAATTCTTCACTGTGGCGTGAACTATCTGATGCCCCTAGAAAGATGATTTTTGTATTTTGTGTAACTTGTATGTTTGTCCTTATTGGGAAGATTGGGAAAAAATTGCCTAGTCTGCCGTGGTCCTCCACCTCTAATTTCTCTTTATATCAGCCTTTTTTCTTATCTTTTTCTTTCACATCTCAGGGAAAGAAGTGTCCCCTCTTCTCGAAAGCAAGCCCTTACTTGTGTGATTTCTCTCCATACTTGTCTAGAATGGTAAAGCGTCTTCACTCTCTCCCTTCGTACTAGGCCTTTCCCTATTCACATGGCCAACTATCCTCTACGCAAACAAACAAAAACGTGCCAAACCTAAACCCTACGATTCTTTCCAATCACCAGCCCATATGGTACTATTTTTGGTGACAGTTCTTGCTAGGACAATTCATCAGCTCCTTTTTTTCCCATAGTAACACCGACAATCTGCTGAAATTAGTGTTCCCATCTTCCCCCCGCCCCTGCTTTGGGTGGAATGGTCTTTTTTTTTTTTAATTTAATTTTTTATCGAAGTCTAGTTGATTTACAATGTTGTGTCAATCTCAGCTGTACAGCAAAGTGACTCAATTAAACACATATAGACATTCTTTTTTTCATATTCTTTTCCATTATGGTTTATCACAGTATATTGAATATAGTTCCTTGTGCTATACAGTAGGACCTTGTTTATCCATCCTATATATAATAGCTTACGTTAGTGTTTCCATCTTGACTGATGGCTTGATTTAACGTCAAATGTCTGCTAAGATAGGTGAACTAATCAGAGGCCTCTAGAGCCACCGTAGCCTCTGTCTGTTGCTGCCCTCACAAGTGCAGGGAAGTTTAAGTAATTGTCTAATGGCTTAAGTGGCGTTGGCTGGAAAGGTCTCCACATCCCATCACTTCTTTTTTATTTTTTGCTTAATTTATCCAGATGATTGCTTCAACTCTTCATTTCTCCTGATCTTTGTTGAACAGCCTATTGGGTCCAGACAGTCATCTGTTCCTACTCCCCTGCTCTCATTTCTCTCTTTGACCTTCTTTCTTCCTTCTCGGCCTTATAGGTGGGCGAGGCTGGCTGTAGTTGTCCTGAAAATCAGCCCTCAGCTGGGAAGTGGTCCTTTTCTGAGAGTGCATCAGGCCCAATACCCCGCTCTGCCAGGGTGGACATGCCAAGCACTGGTCTCCCTCTTGGCCTGTCAGATACAGCTGAATACATCTGGCTGAAGCTCCAGCAAGTTGGTTATTCATTTTCTGCTTTCAGTTGAGTGTAGACTGCCTGGTCAAAACTGGGTTCACTTGCATCCTTGTTCCCTTGGCTGGTGGTGTCTTTTCTTCTTCCCTACTCTTCCCCATTAGGTAAGTTCTTCATGGGTAGGATAAATGGAGATGAAGTGAGGTATGGGCACATATGATAGAATTCCCATAGAATAACTGAGGAGCATCTAAGAACAGAGTTTTCTGGTCATGGGCAGTGTAGTAGGCTGAATAATAGCCCAGAAGATATCAGGTCCTAATCCCTGTAAATGTAACCTATAAATGTTATTTTATTTGGAAAAAAGGGCTTTGCAGATGTGATTAAGGATCTTCAGATGGAGAGATTATTCTGGATCATCCTGGTGATTCCTGAATGCTATCACAGTTGTCCTTGTAAAAGAAATGCAGAGGGAGATTTCACACACACACACACACACACACACACACACACACACACACGAAGGCATTGTAAAAATGGAAGCAAAGAGTGCTGTGACTATAAGCCAAAGAATGCCAGCATCCATTGGAAGCTGGAAGAGGCAAGGAATGGGTTCTATTCTAGAATCCACAGGGAGTATGATCCTGTTGACGCCTTGATTTTGGCCCAATGATACTGATTTTGCACCTCTGGACTCCAGAACCGTAAGAGAATAAATTTAATAGTTTCAAGCTACCAAGTGTCTGGTAATGTGTTATAACAGCCAAAGGAACCTAATATAGCCAGTAATCATGATGGCAGAGGTTAATCACCATAAGATCATTTCTAAGCTGGAAGCCTCCAACCCACAAACCCACATCTGGGGTACTTCAAATGCCATTTCATACTTAGCCAACAAACATTTATTGAGCAATGTTTTGATCGGTGTTCAGCTGCAGAGCACAGATGCCATTCTAGTACAAGAAGAAAGAAATTTATTATAAGGCATTAAATGGCTAGGAGGATGGTTGGGAGGAGAGGTTCTAGGCTGAGCTCTCAAGGATGAGTCCACTGAAAGACACTGCTCCTGCCACCACCAGGAAGCTTGCTGCTCACCTGCAAAGCCGTCCTTCAGCTGCTACATCATCTGCGCCACCAAAATGAATGCCTTGTGCCACATTTCTCTCCCCACTGGACCTAGTTCCAAATTTAAGTCTTGTGTGACTGCCTGTTACCCGAGGCAAAGTGATTCATATATGTATATGTATTCTTTTTCAGATTTTTTTCCCTTATATATATGTTTCCCTTATATATGTATTCCTTTGCAGATTCTTCTCCCTTAGAGGTTATTACAAAATATTGAGTAGAGTTCCCGTGCTATACAGTAGGTCCTTGTTGGTTATCTATTTTATATGTAGTAGTGTGTATCTGCTACTCCCAAACTCCTAATTTATCTCTTCCTCCACCTCTCCCCCAGTCCTCGGTTTCTGACACAAGCGACCTACTATGTGCTAAGCACTGCTCTAAGCAAATAGGACAGAGTCTTTGCACTCAAGGACCTTATTTTCTCATGAGTGTAAATAGCAAGTTCATCAGCAGAGACACTAATTTCACATGCAGGTACGTGCTATACAGAAGGTTAAGAAGAGTAATGAGGCAATGGCTGGGGGGAGTGTTGGTTGCTTTAATTAGAATGGTCAGAAAAGGCCTCTTGATGTGACATTTTTGTTCAGTTCTGAATGATGAAGAGGCAGCCATGGAAAAATCTGTGGCGGGGGAGGGGAATGGTGTTTCAAGAGGAAGGAACAGCAAGTGCAAAGGCCTGGAGATAAGAATTCCTCGGCAGGGTCAAGGGAGAGAAATAAGACACATGTAGCTGGACTGGGGTGGATGGATGGAGAGAGGAGAGAAAGGGGGCAAAGGGCTGGGCGGGCACCAGATCCTGGGGACCTTACAGGGGTTTGGATTTTATTCTGGTTACAACAGGACGTCACTGGAAAACTTTAGGCAGGGAAGTTGTAGTAAGTTGAAGAGTGCCCTCAAAAATTCATGTCCGCTAGGAACCTCAGAATGTGACCTTCTTTGAAAACAGGGTCTTTGCATGTAGAATTAAGGGAAGGATTAAGATGAGCTCATCCTGGATTAGGGTGGGCCCTAAATCCAATGAGAGTGTCCTTAGGAGGGACAGAAGAGGACACACAGGGTCACACAGAGACAAGGCAGTGGGAAGATGGAGGCAAAGATTGGAGTGATGTGTCTACAAGCCGAGAACTCGAAGGTCTGCTAGCAACCACAGAAGCTGGGAGAGAGGCCTGGGACAGTCTCTCCTTCAGAGTCTCTAGAAGGAACTAATCCTGCCAACATCTTGATTTTGGACCTCTGGTCTCCTCAACTGTGAGAGAATAAATTTCTGGTTTTTTGTTTTGTTTTTTTTTATAAATTTATTTATTTATTTTTAGCTGCATTGGGTCTTCGTTGCTGTGTGCGGTCTTTCTGTAGTTGCAGCGAGCGGGGGCTACTCTTCGTTGTGGCGCACTGGCTTCTCATTGTGGTGGCTTCTCTTGCTGCGGAGCACGGGCTCTAGGCGTGCGGGCTTCAGTAGTTGTGGTACCCGGGCTCAGTAGTTGTGGCTCGCGGGCTCTAGAGCACAGGCTCAGTAGTTGTGGCTCACGGGCTTAGTTGCTCCACGGCATGTGGGATCTTCCCGGACCAGGGCTCGAACCCATGTCCCCTGCATTGGCAGGCGGATTCTTAACCACTGTGCCACCAGGGAAGCCCAAACTTCTGTTGTTTTAAGCCACCTAGTTTGTGGTAGGTTTTTCATGGCAGCTACAAGAAACTAATAGAGGAGTGATGTACTGTAAGTAATGCAATGGAAGATCACTCTGGCAGCTGACTGTCTGACTGGGTGTCACAGTGGTCCAGGTCAGAGATGATGTAGCTTGGACGAGGGTAATGTCTGGGGAGATGGTGAGAAGCTTTCAGTTACAGGATATATTAGAGAAACCCTATAGGTTTTACTCTTGGATTAGATGTTAGGGGAGGGCTGGGAGACGAGAAGGAGGAGTTAATGTGACTCTTAGGTTCGTGGCCCGTACAACCAGTATGGTTTATTGAGATGAGGGAGCTTGGGGATCTGAGTTGGGATTGAGACTTAGGCTTTGGTCATGCTAAGCTTGAGATGCCTATTTGAAACTTAAGTGGAGATGCTGAGTGAGGCGATTGGACTTTACCAGTCTAGGGCTTTAGGGAGAGATGGGCACAGGGATAAAATTGGAAAGTCATCAGCGTATAGGTGATACTTAAAGTTTTGGGACTGGATGGAAGAGAGAAGAGCTGATGTCAGAACTTTGGGGCATTCAAAGACTATTTTGAGATCTGGCAGAGACAAAGGAGCCTGAGAAGTGTGGGGAGTGTGGTAGGAGAAACATCGGATGTAGGTGGGGTTGTAGAAGTCTCCTGAAGAAGGTGTTTCTAGGAGGGAGTGATTGGCCATGAATGCTGTAGAGGGTTTGGGCAAGAGGAAGACAGCGTTGAGCATGACTGTGAGGGTGATGGAGGTCTCTGGTACCCTATTTCAGGAAGGAAGGGGAGACGAGAGCTTGACCACGGCAGCTGGAGGAGAGAAGCAGGGGTTGGGGGACAAGGAGGTGGTAATGGTAAGTCTGTACAACTCTCTGGAGAAGTTTTTCTCTGAAAGGAAGCAAGGAAAGGGGTCAGGTGCTGGAGGGGGATGTGGGATCAGGGAGCATGGGGGTTTTGGCGGGAGGGGTGCCCTTGAGGAGATGGGGGAAGATTCAGGGGATGAGTGGTGGTGTTGGCCGTTGACAGTCAGGTGTACTCTTTCAGTTGGATTTCGGAAGGTAAGGCAGAGTGTGTGTGCATGCGGCTGTCCCAGCTGGTGGAGAGAGCTGGTGGCTGGTAGAAGGGGTGGTGGAAATTGGGCTCAGAACCCAGTGGTGACAACTGGAGCCCCTGCCGCAGGATTCTTGTGGGAAGGCACCCCTGTCTCAGAGATGGATTGTTCAGTTCACATCAGCAACGTCCAGGAGGCCGGAACCCAGGCCTCTGTGTCAAAGAATTAAAAAAAAAAAAAAAATCCCTTCTCCCTTGAGGATCTAGATAGAACCACTGCTTTCCTTTCTTCCCTTCAGCCCCTGTCCCCTTCCCTCGGGAACTGTGCAGGGGCAGAGAGTTTTTCTGTCCCAAGAGTCGGATTATATTGCCCGTCTCTAGAATAATCTTGCTCCTCCTTTTCAAAATAAAGCTAATGAAGTTATTCTTCTTTTTGTCCTCTTTGTCTGAGACCATGGGAACCTTACTCTGCACCTGTCTTTTTCACTAGAGCTCCCTCCGACCTCTTTAGGGACCGAGCCCTTTCTCTTTCCTCTTGCCCCAGCCTTCCTATGGGGCTTCTCTCATGGAGCTGGGGTTCTGACACTTTAATTTTTCCCTAAAAAAGGGGAAAAGCCTCCATAAATTGAACCTTAGCTAACTAATAATACAGTTTGGTTTGCTGTCCTTTCATCTGCTAGGGCGTTTTTTTTTTTTTTTTTTTTTTTTGAGTCTTCTGTAGACCACTAGTCCTGTGAAATATTCTGCCCCCAAAAGAATTTCGTGGTCAAACCAATTTTGGACATCTTGCATATTAAATGTTCAGAGAAATCCTGCAGTTCAAAATTTACATAATTCTGTTTTATCCAAGATTTCTCATACTTACTTGGCCACGAAATGGTTTTCTGCAGAATACATATTAGGAGATTTCTACCTATGAAGCCTTCAATGTACTGGAAAAGGTAGTCATCCCTGCTTAACATCTGGATCAAATGGAACCTTTAAAAAATATTTCTCAGTCATTGTACAAATAATCTGTAGAATTAAGAGTGAAAAACAACTCTACTAGAAATTTAGACACTAGAATTGAACACAAAAAGTCTACATATTTCTTCCATATTTTCCTGATGTTGAATGTAATACCCTTTGAATGCAACTAATTGCCTCTCGGCTGCCATGCATGAGTCTGGAACATTGTCCTGTAAACACTGACTCAGACTTCAAACATATCTCTAGTAAGTTCTAGCTTGTCATTGCTTCTGCATCTTCTTCTTGCACTTGCATCGTCAAAACATGAGAAAAAAAATTGGAACCTTCAATATCACGTGATTTTGAGGAAGAGAGGATGGCCATCTTCTTTGCTTCATAATTGCAAAGAATTTTCATTTTTAGATTTATAAACCAATTAAGATGATCAGTCTAACAAGTTTCTCTATTTCCTTCCAGTCATCTTTGTACACACTTCTGCCTTCAGCATTTCTCCATGCAAGTAAATTTTCAGTGCATAGACATCATAAAAGATGAAAGAACACTCCCAAACATCCTTTTAGCAAATGAAATGGTCCAGGTTCCTGTGACAAAATATTGCATGATCAAGTCTTTCTCCTTTGAATGGCTGATTGAATGGGAATATTGCCATATTTCCTTCTGGTCCATAAAAATATATAATTCACCCATCAAATTTTGAGTTTGAGAAAATTCGTCACAGATATTGTTATCTAAAGACTTATCGTCTGAGGTTTCATGCATATTATCAATTTCATCATTGTCATTAGAGCACAGAGACCTGCTGCCTCTGTCTTCATCTTCTGATTCATCTAAGAGTTGTGAAACATCTTCCTTTATTTTTTTTTCTTTGCCATTATAAACAAAAAGTAGAAAAAGTCTCAATTTTCAACTGTGTTCAATGCAAGCTACAAAGATGGTATGTCCAGTCTTCTTTTGCACCTTCTTAAAGATGATGCCATACATTTGGCAATGCAATAGGAAAACTGAGAATGATGCAGTTGTGATGATTTATCTCACTATTGCATTATCCTCTTAATCTAGGTCATTCCATCATTCTTCTTCTACTTCTTTTCCTCATATTGTTCAGAATAATTACGAGTAACGGTGAAGTAGCAAACATGTTTCAAGATATGGGAAAAATAAGCACCCTAAGATCCCCAAATATAACTTAGATGTATAAAAGGGTCCAATGGATGCTATGATCATTACAATATAGGATTAATCTTAATCTTTTAAGAAAAATAAGTAATTCTTTTTTTCCTTTGGAAAACCCCTAATAAAGAATAAAAATTAAGTAATACCAATCCTTACAAAAAAAAAAAATAGAACTGCTCAAAAAAGAAACTCAAAAGTTAAAATTGGATCTAACACAGAGGAGCCAAGGTGGGCACCAGCCTGACCAGGATGACTTGCGTGTGGGGAGGGGTGGAGGGTAGCTGCGGCCCTACCCCTAGCCCATGGGGCAAAGCCAGCAAGTCAAGCTGTGAGGTCACATGAGCCACAGCGTGGCTGGCGAGACACTGGCTGGGAGTCACCATCTGAGGCCCTGAGGGGCTGTGGGGAGCCCAGACCTAGTACAAGAATGCAGAGCCTCTCAAAGATTTAAATCCCTGGGTCTCCAAGCTTTTATCTTCCAGGCCCCATCAGGGAAAGAGTGAGAGGAAGCCAACACTTAGGAGACTTAGCTCTGATGTGTGTGGCCAAGATTAGCCGCTGCTGGGATGTGGGCGCTATAGGGGCAGGGCATTGGGTTGGGGGTCCCGAGAGAGGACCTTGTTGTTGTTTCCAAAAATTTTTTTAAATTTTTGGCTGCGGTGGGTCTTCGTCGCTGCGCGCAGGACTTCTCTAGTTGCGGCGAGCGGGGGCTACTCTTCATTGCGGTGTGCAGGCTTCTCACTGTGGTGGCTTCTCTTGTTGTGGAGCTCGGGCTCTAGGCACATGGGCTTCAGTAGTTGTGGCACGTGGACTCAGTAGTTGTGGCTCGCGGGCTCTAGAGCGCAGGCTCAGTAGTTGTGGTGCACGGGCTTTGTTGCTCCGTGGCATGTGGGATCTTCCCGGACCAGGGGTCAAACCCGTGTCCCCTGCATTGGCAGGCGGATTCTTAACCACTGTGCCACCAGGGAAGCCCTCCCCACCCAGGGAGGACTTTGGTTAGTCCTATTAAGATTCCTCTCACCCGTCCCCCTTGGGCACAAGAAGGCAGAAAGTGAAGAATAATATCACACCCTCCTCACGCTTCAAGGCTCAGCCCCCGTTCTAGCCTTGAAGCCATCCAGACCCTCCAGCTCCTAGTAAGGGCCTCCTCACAGTGGGGAGGCCCTTCTGGGATAAAGCCAGGCCAGCACAGTTGCCTACCCCCTAAGCCCCTGGAAACCACGCAGACCCGCTTCTGCTGCCTCCGATACCAAAGAGGCAGTGACCAAAGAGACCCTCCATCAGGCAGGGCCAGCACTCTCCGGAAGCCCTCGGGCCCTGGCACGGTCCTTGGGCCCCGTTAGGAGCCCGCACGTGGGTATGGAGGGCACGAACATTGCTGTGCTCTAGCACACAGGGTGTGGACCCATGTAGTCTGTGCACACGTGGGCCATTGTCTTGCCTCAAGGAGCTGACTTATTACTTGGGGAGATGCAGCCCCATGAAAGAAAAATTCATAATACAGTAAACGATGTTGGGAGAGATGAACCCTTCTCTTCTTGTTCCTCTCAAACCCATCTGGGATTTCTGAAAGGTCCCGTTGGCTCCTTGCTGATATCTTCACTGGGCAGGGGATGGGGAGAGGGTAGAGGGGGCACCTAGGAGGGAACTTTCCCATCTACTTCCCAAGTGTTTCTAAGCTGTGCTCATGTGGATTCCCTTCTGCCTACTGTTAACCAACAATTTCCTTTTGGGTAGATAAATAACGATTCTTTGTCACCACCCAATATTCCCTGTCCCCTCCTCACCCCCTGGGCTCTCACATAAACCTGAACCTCGAGGAGTTCAGCTGTTGATGTGAAGGCCACCCTTTGGTATTCTAAGAGAAAGCTTCTAGTTCTCAATACCACAGCCTGGCTCTTGCAAATCAAGAGCACTTTGGTTTTCAGAGTTTTGTTTCAGCTAGAGGTGGACAAAGTCTCCTTGAGAGCTGGAGAACCAAGAACTTGAACTTGGAGCGCACAGTGTGGGGAAAGCCATCCTGCCCCTAGGGCATGGGGGAGGGGCCGGCAGGCCACCGCCAGGGGCGGGGAAGATCAGCTCGGGCGGTCCTAGGGGTCACCACTCATCACAGACTTCACAGATGTGTTGTGTCTACTGTGACAGAGATCTGAGAGGTAGCCTTTGGAGGAAGGGGAAACTTCTTCTGAATTTGAAAATGAGCTGGTGAAGGGAAGAACAGGAAACAGTCATCTCTTAATGCCTTAGAATACTGTCCCACTGTCCTCATGCAACATTCGAGAGCCATGGGATTTCAGGGAGAGATCGTGGTTGACGAGTGGGAAGGTTACAGAGGGGGATGCGCTTGCACTGGGGTTTGAAGTAGAGCTGAGCAGGCAGGTTAGAGGGAGAGGAGTGTCTGGGTGGGGTTATGACGTGAATAAAGGGGTTTGGGAGAGGTGCTCACGGAGTGAATGAGGATGCTGAGGGAAGAGACGCTCACGGAGTGAGCGAGGATGCTGAGCCTTTGTGTTGGGAGGACACAAGAGGAGCTAGGAAAGGTGGTCTGGGCGGGTTGAGGAGTCCCTGAAGGCCAGGCTAGAGACGAGGTCACTGGAGCGGGTGGTGGAGGAGGGCAGCATTACAGAGGGGAGGCCCTTCTAGGATGACCCCAAGTCAACACAGGGCCTCGCACAGTGGGTGTCAGTGGACGTGGGAGAGGGGAGGCCTGACCGAGGGGACTCTCTGAGGGCGAACGGGCGGGACTCTAGGGCTGTGAGAGGTGCTAACGTGGCTGTGAGCGGAATGGGGAGGCCGGAGGGGAACCGTCTGTGGGACCTTCGGGTGCTGATACCCAGGGGCAGCCGGTGTCAGGCCGTGGAGGACAGCTGAGCAGTCAGGGCCGTGGTGCGTGTCCAGGAGCCATCTTCACAGTGGTGACCCTGCCCCGGGGTGAGGCTGGGGGAGGAAGGCACCTAGGCAGGAGACCAGAGCAGCCTGGGAAAGCCCACGGTGGGCGTCACCTCACACGCACACGAAACGTTTTTCAGATTTGAAGTGGTTGGTGTGCACGGCTCTGAACTTGCGGAACGGGCTGGTGATTTCTCATTGTTCTGTGATGTTGGTTTCAGTTTTGTAATGAGTGTTCATGAAAAAAACTGGCACAGTGAACATCCCGGGGGCCAAATCTCTCTCTCAGGGTTGTCTATTGACCTTGAACTCCGAGTGTCTCCCCGTCTCCCGTCCTGACACCTGCACCTGGGCCTCCCTGACCTCTAGGAGGGTCGCACACCCGGCTGGAGATTTTCCACGCAGCTCCGGTGATTTACATTTCTGGTATCACAGACTTACGAACGAGTGCTCGGGGAATGGTGATTTTTGGAGGTGCACCCCCCCAGCAACGGTTGTGTTTCTGGGCTGATGAGTCAAGATGTCTGGGTGAGTGGGTGATGAGATTGTGTCTTTTTTTTTTGGCATGAGATCTCTTCCAAGTAAATGAATAGGCTACTTTCAGAAACACTGCAGTGGGAGGAATGGACGCACATGTGTTTGCTCTGGGCTCTGGGGTTCTTGTGCGTCCCCGCCATCATTTTCATGCACTCCCCTCCAGCAACTCCGCCACACTAATTGTGAGAACGATGAAAACCATCGGCCAAAGACTCACCACACTTCCTCCCTTGAGCGCTTCCGACAGCCAGCAAAAATCAATAAATTAGGATAAAGAAAATGACATTTGGCTTTGTCTGGGCTCTCCCATCAGTGTGCTACTGTCGCCTTGGTGTTGAATGGAAATTGTTTCCTCCCCCCTCTAAACTTACAGACTGTGTTTCCTGCTTTCCTGTTAGTGTCTACTCTCACTCAGACACTTCTGACACTTACTGATCGACTTATTTTTTAAACCACAGTTTTTGAAAAGTTGAACACACACACACACACACACACATATACATACTCACAGGGGAAAAAAAAAACATACAAAACAACAAACCCTGTTTAAGAGCTGACTAAGCACTAAGGCTGGCCCTTCAAAAGCAAGGGGCCATGACAAAAATTCTCAGTTTAGCTGACTTACACAGCTTGAATTTTTAATAGTTCACAACTCTATGTAAGCTGTTAGCACTTTGTTTTCTAGAGGATGGATATCTCACATGGTTCTTCCATCAAGATACATCATCTCCATTTGAGAGAAAAGCAAACACTCCTGTTGCAGGAAAGAAAGGTCCAGTGGCCGAGTGGGTTGGTCCCCAAATCAGGCAGCGCGGAGCCAGGCATCTGGGCGCGGCTTTGGATGCTGAAGGGCTGGGCCAGGGCCTTTGGCCTCGTCTTTCTGTCTGCCCTGATGGTCACTAAATGTCCAGAGCAGGAGAACAAAACATTTTTGAGGAGGTCATCTTGGGTACAAATTCCAGGACTATTGTTAACGCTGTCCTGGCACAAGTGTGAAGTTTTCTCCCAGTGGAGTATTTGATTTAAGATAAAGCAGTGCAGCCCGAAGTTGGCCGTGAGGTGGGGACCCATACAACCAGCCCCACTTCTCAACAGGAACCTTGGTTTCTGCTTCTGGGCCTCAGGATTTGCTCAACGAGCCCCGCACACTTTGAGGGCTTTGGATGAGATTTCTCTGTGAGGTGCTGATCCCAGGAATGAGCTGACAGGTTTGTAAAGAGGTCACTGGTACTCACTGCATTTTGTGCTGTGTTTGCTCAGAGGAAAGAGTGCACACTTGTTAGATAATGAGGAGTGATTCTTGCCCACCAGTGAGGCCAACTCCAGAGAGCTTCTGGACCTTGAGAACGCATATGCTCAGCGTTCACCAGTGGACTGGGGACCCTGCTGTCCCCGGCAGACAAGGCCAGGGCCCGCCTTCTAGGGGCCTACTGCCTAGGGCAGGGCTGTGGACATTTTCTGCAAAGGGCCAGATAGTAAATATTTCCTGCTTTGAGGTTCATATGAACTTGGTCATTGTAGTGTGAAAGTAGCCACAGGTGAACGGCATGCTGTGTTCCAATAAAACTTTATTTACAAAAATGTGCTGGCTGGGTCTGGCCCATTTGTAAACTGCCCAGATTTTTCCTAGGAGTTTCTGAAGGGCAGGAACAAGTTCTTTTTTTTTTTTTTTTTCCTTTCTTTTTGTAATGTTATTGAAGTATAGTTGATTTACAATGTTGTGTTAATTTCTGCTGTACAGCAAAGTGACTCAGTTATACATATATATATTCTTGTTCATACTCTTTTCCATTATGGTTTATCACAGGATATTGAATATAGTTCCCTGTGCTATACTGTAGGACCTTGTTGTTTATCCATTCTATATATACTAGTTTGCACCTGCTAACCCCAAACTCCCAATCCATCCCTCTCCCACCCCTCTCCCCCTTGGCAACCACAAGTCTGAGGAACAAGTTCTTATTCATGTTTGTCTCCCTAGTGACTAACGTGGGGCCTGATTCATGGTGGGCCTTCAGGGGTGTAAGCTGAGTAATACACCGTGAAGATCTTCCAAGGAAAATGCTGTGGGTCTCTAGGTATATTTATAATTCCCACCTTGAGCTGCACTTGGAGTCATGATACTAGATTGTTTAACATAAAGGACCCTAACCTGCTATATAGCACAGGGAACTCTACTGAAAACTGGGTAGTGGCCTATATGGAAAAGAATCTAAAAAAAAAAAAAAAAAGTTGATATATCTATATGTATAACTGAATCACTTTGCTGTACAACTGAAACTAGCACAACATTGTAAATCAACTATACTCCAATAAAAATTTAAAAAAAAATAAAGGACCCTAGTATATCACACACACACATACACATAGGTATCTTACAAGTAACCTCTCAGGTATATGGGCAGTTTATATTCCAATTCTGTTGTCCTTCCAACTCCCTCCCTTCCTTACCCCTCTCTCTTTCTCCCTCTTTTCCTCTTCTCCCTTCTGTCATCTCTTTCCCTAAATATTTATTATGCATCTTCTTTGTACCAGGCACTATGCTAGGCTCTAGAAAACACATAGTAACCAAGACATAACATCTGCCTGCAGGGAAATTATAGTCCAGTAGCTGAACCCAAAGAAAGAAAAAATAAAGGCAGAATTTAATGTAATGAAACACAAATATAAAATAGGACTTATCAATAAAACCCAAAGTTGGATTCTTTGGAAAAGTAATAAAATTGATTTTTAAAAAAACCCCTAAAATTTTAGCAAGATTGAGCAAGAGAAAAAAAAAAAAAAAAGAAAGAAAAGGTAAAAATAATCCATGTCAGGCATGATAAGGAGACATCACAACAGAGCCCACCTTTGTTAAGGATCATAAGAAGATATTATGAACAATTTTATGCCCATACATTTGAAAATTTAGATAAACGGGTAAATTCCTAGAAAATACAATTTATCAAAACTGACATACCGTATAGCACAGGGAACTATACTCAGTATTTTGTAACAACCTATAAGGGAAAAGAATCTGAAAAAGAATATATATATATATATATATATATATATATATATATATATATATGAATCACTATGCTCTTCAGCTGAAACTAACATTGTAAATCAACTACATATACTTCAATGAAAAGAACTTACAAAAGAAAAAAATATGAATGTTAACTAGTCCAATAATTATTAAATAGATTGAATCCTTAATTTAAAATCTTTCCACAAAGAAAACCCTAGACTCGGAGGTAATACCCTCAGAAATGCATGCACGAATGCACTAGTTTATAAACACAGTGTATAAGAATGATCACAACAGCACTATTTGCACTAGCCTTAAACTGGGAACAACCCAAATGTCCATCACGAGCAGAGCAGATGAGGAAAATACAAAGCCGCGAAACATTGGCCCGCTTGCCCTGAAGCAGGGTACAGAGATAGTGGTTCTGTGGTGCTGGAAAAGGTTTTCGTTGGAGAAATGCTGCTGATTGGAGTCTTGAGAGAGAGAGGAGATTCCTGCTGGTGGGTTTGTTGGGAGGGTGGGGAGGGAGCAGGGTGGGCAGGGACACTTGAGCCGGAGATGACAGGATGTATTTGGGAATGACAGGCACTTAACATAGCCGGAGATTAGGAGCAAGGGCAGGGCGAGGCTGGAGGTGATTCTTGATGGGCCAGGGAGAGCCACTGAAGGGTTTAAGCTGGGAAATAGTAGGACCAGAGCTTTCTGTTTCAGAGGGACACTCTGGTGGCTTTATTGAGGCTGGATGAAAACCAAGCCAGGAGGGAGGATTGGAGAGACATACAAGGTCAGACAAGAGGGGCTGAGGCCAGGGATGGTGCAGTTTCAGCAGAGGGTAGAGAGGAGGGGGTGGAAACAAAAACGTGACTGAGGTTGAATCTATATGACTTGGAGACATTCAGGGGTGAGGGAGAGAGGGGGGGTGCAGGACAGCCCTCAGGTCGCTGGTTTCGGTGGACCGGTGGCTAGGGATCCCATCCTCTGGGAAGGGGTTGGGGAAGAGGAGGAGTTAGGTTTGGGGCCTGTTGAGTGTGAGAACCCATTGTCCAGTAGGAAGCTGGGCATTTGGATGTGGGGCTCAGAGGTGAAATCTGCGCTGGACAGATCGGCCGTGAAAAGCAGTAGGTGATGCGAGTGGAGGGAGAAATCTCTGGCCAGCACCCACGTATCCGACAGTCGTGGGCTGTGGTGGGAAGGTTCCTATTGGGAAGAAAGCACCAGTCCTTCCTTTGAAGTTGTCTGCATGTGCTGGAGCAGAAATTGTCACCCTGGCCGAGGGAGGGCTCCAGGGGAATGGAGAGCCCCTGGATGGGGGGACCCACGGACAGAAGGAAAACATGCCCTTCGATGCTAGGTGTCTCCCGCCTCCAGCATTGGTATCCATTAACTGGACCTCTCTCCAGGCTTCTTGCTTCCTTAAACAATAAGGAATTAGGGCCATCGGGTTCCTGATGTTGAAACAAAGTGTGCTTTTTGTATCATTGGCCCCATAAGGATTACAAAGCTTCAGAATGACTTTTCTTGTCTGGGAATGGCACAACTCATGGGGACTCTTTTCCTTCAAACTCAGAAACTTGACAGTTTCTATAGTTGTGTCAGCCTCAGGTTTGAAAACCGTTCTGCACATGTGCAGTCCTGTGTGGTTTTCGGTTTACAGGACAGAGGCAGGAACATGTGTCTATTGTTTCGGTGAACTTTATGATCAAAGTCTATGTTATTGATCGTAGGTATTTTGAAGGAAAAGAGGAGGTAAGTCCCCATTTGGGGGACAGAAAACTAAGCTAAACGGACAGTTTAAAAACAGAAAGAAAGTAACCCAAGGAGACTAGATCAGACAACTTTGGAAAAGTATAGTGCAGGGGCAACCTTTGTTTAAATAAATCTTACTGAGGAACCCAGTAACTAACACAGGTCAGTGCTGAGCTGCTCGGGACCCTGGAGCCCACACCTGTAGGTCTCCCAACCCCTTTTCCCACCACCCCCTGCTCCCCGGGCTCTACCCTGGAACGATCGCTAGCAGGTCACCATGGTCTGTGTCTGTCCTGCTCAGTTTGCCCAGTACCCATGGGGTGGCGTATCTGGACTCATCACTCACATCTCTCAGTCGAGGAGACCTGACACACAGCCCGTTCATCTGCCGACTGCTCCCGTCTGACCCTTATGTCACAGAGAGGCCACTGGCTCTTTTCTGTTTTCACGAAATATTCCAGCCCATGTAGTTTTTCACCTGGGGCTTGGTCCCAAGGCCTCTGGCTTGAGTCGACCTGACATCCTGTGTCAGAAGGGGACAGTCGGCTCTGGCTTTGAGAGGAAGGAAGCCTAGAGATGTGTGTATGGTCTGCGTGTGTGTGGGTGCTGGGTCCCCTTGGGGCCCCAGGCTCCACGTCCACGTGCTTCCTTGGGTGCAAGGGAAAGAGGACAGAGGTGGGTGGGGAGTAGGGGCCCCAGGGGCCCAGATCTGGAGGAATTGCTGAGCCATTAACTCTGAAAGTCTTCGAGGGAGTGGGTGATTAGCACGCAAAGGGCACCCATAATTCATATCAATAAACCTTACAAAGGCATGACCACTCTGGAATTTGCTTTTTAACCCGGTAAGGTAGATTCAGGAACTCAGCAACATGAGGATGTTCGTTCAGAGGTCAAGGTCTGGCTGAACCACTCCAGGTCACCTCAGCTAGCTCTGCGGCTGGTCACCACTTCCTGCTGACAATAGCAAGCGTTCACGGGGCACTTAAGGGCGGCCACGCATTGTCGTGTTCAGACCTCAGATCCATGCCTAAACTGACATGGAGGGCAAGCAGGGCAATCACAGCTAGTACGCACCCGCGGGCACTCAGGGCGTGCTGGGCACTGTTCTAGCGCGTTCAGTGCCTCATCTCATTTCATCCTCACAGCACCCCCGAGAGGCAGAGGCTGTGGTTACACCAGAGGCTGGATAAAAGCAATGGTGAGCATTGACTTATTGGTATGGGCTCACCATGCCATAGGTTCTGGTTTAAGCCCCTGACCTGCACTGGTCCTGGTTGAGCTCTGGATGAATGGGAGGATCTGAGAGAGTGGTGACCATGGCAGCGGCAAGCAACAGGGGTGAGAGCTGAGCAGGAAAGAGGCTTCAGGTGTTAGGGCCAGGGTGGAGCCCAGCAGAGAGCAGAACAGCGGGGGCGGGGGGGGCGGGGTGAGCCCAGGCTGGCCAGGCCCAGAGCGCAAGGCAGCAGCTGTGGTTCCTGGGGACCTCGAGCAGGGAAGCTCTCACCCACCCCCAGCAGCTATACTTTGCATCCCCGTACAGAAATGCTACAGGTTTCCCATTGAAGTTGGGAAAAGTGTGGGTTTATTAGGTCATTTCCTAACCCCAGGAAAACTCAATTACAGATCTGTGAAGCACATTCTCTCTCTCTCCTGGTGAATTTGATGGGGCTAAGGCAGGCAGAGAACAGGAGGACCACCATGCAAAAAGCTGTGTTCAGAATCATCCCTCCCGACCTCACTCGTTGCTCGGCCCCAAAGGATGAGAGAAGCCGGACAAGCACGAGGCTTAGGGAAGCCAGAGATGTTCTCGGGGTTATCTTGTGGTTTTGGCATTTTCAGTTTAAGGTTCTTGGGTTCAACTCCCTTGTTTATATACTTTCCTATGTAGGGAAATGATCCTGTTAGATATTTTCAGGGATCAGAAGGAATTGAGCTTCCAGTTGGTGAACAGAAAATGTGGCTGCAAAAGGAATGAAGGATGCTCTAGATTCCAGCTTCCAAGCTGGCAAGTCCAGCTCCTTGTTTGGGACTCAGGGCTGGGGCAGGACGCAGCCTAGGTGTCCCTTGAGGCAGTGCCTAGATGTCAATCGGCCAAAAGACATAGCTCCTGAGGAAGGAGGCTGATGAGCAAGCAGGTGACCGCATGAGTCTGTGACAACTCACTTTGCCATGAAGACTGGGAGAAAGTCACTTCCCTCAAAGGCGCATCGGCAAGCTGTCTGCTGTCTGCATCCCAGGCGATGCCGCCGAGAAGCGCCAAGGATACAGGCGAGGGAATTCGCAGTGTGTCTTTTCATACTAGGTCTTGATCAACATTGCATGAAGGTGAGGAGAGAGAAGGCAGAGCTGCCCAGGTAAATCAGAGGGAGGTTGTGCAGGCCGGGAGGGCACGGAGGGAGCTTCCCCACAGCGTGCCTGGAACCTGGGAAGGTGGGAGAGGAGCATGGCCAGAGCCAGCGGGCTCCCGGGGGAGATAGAGAGAGTAAGGGTGCGCAGGGGGCTAGTGGGGAAGGGCGGGCAGGCGCTCAGGTGGGGGGAAGCTTGGGCTGCCCCACAGTGGGACTTAGGAACCAGCAACAGGATGCAAGGAAGGACAGAGGGGACGGGGGCCTCTTTTCCCCTGAGAAGGAACAATGGTCATTCTTCTACTGGAGGCTGACCTTCCCTAAGAGAGGAAAGGCCTCCTGGGCGAGGGGAGGGAGCAGTTTAAGGAAAGGGAAGAAAGGGGCCCCAGACGCCTGTGCTGTGACCCAGGCAAGCAAGAGGCCTTTGGAACGGACTTGGAATTTGATATGCCCCGTCTCCAGCACGAAAGAGCCAGACCAGCTCCCGCTGATGGCTTTACCTGAGTGTGACTTCACGACTTTACGAGGCGCCACTGACTCAGCCGCCACCCCATCCACCCCCACTCTGTGGCCTCCAAGGACCCCAAGCTGCAGGCCTGGATGGGTCGCCGCGAAGCTGCCCAGGGCAAGGGTCTCACATGCCGCGTCCTACGGTTCTTCTGCGAGACTTACCATCTATGCACACGGGAAGAAGGATTTCCCAGAAAAAATAAAGGAAGCTGGCCAATGTAATCAACTCACACAAACCCCTCCTCTTTCCAAATATGCCCCTATCTCCAAAACAATCAAAACGGCCCCATTAAATAACACTTGTTCAGTACAAAGGAAGTACAGCATGATGGGATTACAAACTGGTTCCAAGGAAAACATTCCCAATTGTTAGGCATGCAACAATGGACAAAAAAGCTGAATGGCATTTCCATGTGAGGACTGTCGTGCTTGGGGCAAGCCCTTGAGAGCGCTTGAGTACCCAGTCTGGGGGTCACCTGGCGGCTCTCCCACGGTCGGTGCCCCCAGGGAGGCCGTCCCTCCCCTGCATTGTGTCCAGAAGGGGTGGAACATGGCTGGGGCTTGGCACTCCTCACAGGCAAGAACTCACATGTCCACTGCCTGCACGCAGTGACTCGGACATTTTCAGCCATATCTGCCTCTGGTCTCAGCCCTCGGTCCCCTCAGTCGGGGCAGGCCCTTTGCCGACAGCGGCTGGTGGCACTGAGGACTTCAACTGACAGCAAGGAGGAGATGGTCGTCAGGGGCTAAAGGCAGCTGAGATGGGGGAGTCTTAATTTGTCACCAAAAGAAGGGTTTGGGGGACGTTAGTGACAGCAGTCTCCTCCCCTCTTATGGGCTGAATTGTGGACCCTCAAATTCATATGTTGTAGCTCCAAGCCCTGGCGTGACTGTATTTGGAGACAGGGCTTTTATAGAGGTCATTAAGGGTGGGGCCCTGATCCCATAGGGTTAGTGTCCCTAGACAAGAGACATCAGAGAGTGCTCTTCCTGTCTCTCTCACTCCCACTCTCCCCATGTGAGGACACAGCAGGAAGGCGGCCCTCTGCAAGCCAGGAATTGAACCCTCACCAGGAAGCTGATCTTGGACTTCCAGAACTGTGAGAAATAAGTGTTGGTTAAGCTGCCCAGTATTTTGTTATGACAGCCCACGCTAAGACATCATCCAAAGGGAAATCTGAAAGACAAAAGGCACCAGGAAGTCTGGGAGCAAATGGACCCTAAAGGACATCTCAGGCATCCGCCCATCCAGCTGATGAGGGCTGCCCTCCCAAGACCCCACCGAGTCTTCACCCAGGGACCAGGCCTGTGAACTCGCTCCTGTGCCTGTGTGTCAGCTTTTGTGTTTCCTTTATTGATGCAGAAAAGCAGAACCCCAAGAAGAGTAGACCCTTCTTTCAGTCTTCACTGTGTCTGTTGGTGTGTACTCCTCCCCTTCGGGCAAAAGGTTGGTGTGACCATCGCAGGCCATGTCACATGGGGCCCTGTGAATCTTCAGGCAGGCGGTAAACAGCAGGGAGAGATAAATTCTTAATAAACAGAGTCCCATTTTTATGCAAATGCGCCTGCTGACAAAGAAGGAGGGAGCTAGAACTGCAAGATATTTATGACGGAGGGAAGCTGTTTGGAAACAGACGTTTTATGAGGCTCCCGCGAGGCACCAGCTGCTCTTTTAACATTTCTATTTCAGGGCTTTATGTAGGAAAGTGATTGCTCTATAAATAGCAGGGCAAACAAATTTGCGGGGGGTGGGGGGTGGTGGTGGTGGTGGTGGTCACTGTGTGGGGAGGCTGGGGCCCAGAGCCCTGGGGGACCTTGAGACCCTGTCACCCAGCTTTTGGGGGCTTCTCAGGCTTGACACCTCCCTTCTTGGTGATCTTTGAGGAGTTCCAAATTCTTCTCCTTTTCGCAATACCTCCATGCCTGCCTCTGGACTACTTCCTATTTTTTTTTTAACTTTTAAAATGTTTTTCTTTACTTTGTGTTTTGAAAGAAATTCATCCCTTAGAAAAGTTGCAAGATTATCCTGATAAGTGAAGTAAGTCAGACAGAGAAAGACAAATATCATATGATATTACTTATATGTGGATTCTAAAAAAATGATACAAATAACTTATTTACAAAACAGAAATAGACTCGGAGACATAGAAAACAAAGTTGTGGTTACCAAAGGGGATAGCGGTGTTGGGGGGATAAATTAGGAGTTTGGAATTAACAGATACACACTACTGTATATAAAATAGATAAACAACAAGGTCCTGCTGTAGAGCACAGGGAACTCTACTCAATATTTTGTAATAACCTATAAGGGAAAAGAATCTGAAAGAGCATATATATATGTGTGTGCGTGTGTGTGTGTGTATATATATATATGTGTATATATATATACACACATACTGGATCACTTTGCTGTACACATGAAACTAATGTAACATTGTAAATCAACTCTACCTCAATTTTGAAAAAGTTGCAAGAATACTACAAGGAGCACCTGTACGCCTTTCACACTGATTTACAAGTTCACATTGTGCTTCCTCCCTCCCTATGAATGTGTATTATTTGTATTTTTTGCTGAGCCATTTGGGATTATGTTGCAGACAACAGGGTTCTTCAGGAAGCGAGTATCTCCTAAGAAGAAGGATTTTCTCTTGTGTTACCACAATACGATGATCAATTTCACTACTGTGATCTAATATGAAGTCCACATTCACATCTTACCAGCTGTCCCAATAATCTTGTTATAACATCCCCCGCTCCCCGCATGTATGATCTTGTCCAGAATCATTCGTCGCATTTCCTTGTCCTGTCTCGTTTAGTCTCCTTTAATCCCCAAGGATTCTATAGCCATTCTTTGATTTTCACAGCACTGATATTTGGTAGTGAGGATCTGAATAGGGAAGCAGCATGACCACGGGTGCAAAAGAATAAGGGGTTTATCAGAGGATTTGTTTATTGCACCATCATGGGAGAAGCCGGGAGGTGAAACCCTGGAAGGGGACATTTGGGGGATCAGAGGAAGGTGCTAACTTGGGGCCACTCGGAAGAGCTGGGAGGATGTGGATGGAGGGTGGTACTCTGATGGGGCTTTGGGGCACGAGGTCTCTGTGGTTGAGCAGGGCGGGCAGCTGGGGAAGGGAGGGGACACAGAGCAGGGGAGAACGAGGACACCACGTCTGTCCCCATGGCACCCACCGGAGAAGCTGGTGCCTCCTCACAGAGCTGCATCCGCGCCTGATCCAGACTTGGAGAAGCTGAAAGGAGATTCCGCAGCCACCCACGGCGTGGAGGTGGCCCGGCGACAGACCGCGGGAGCCTCTGTGAGCCCTATGAGCGCCGCGGCGGCGGCTCCACGTCCGCCATCCGGATTCTGTGCTCATTCTCCGTCCACCCGCGCAGCCACGCTACCTCTGCACACGCTTCTCTCCTCCCGTGAAAGTGCGTCTGATGGACGTAGGACAGGTGAGCGTGCCTGCCCGCCATCCTTCGGTGTCAGCCCCCTCACCAGGCTGAGTCCCAGCCCTGTGCCCTGTCGCTGCCCTTTTCGTGTTTACCTCCCCATCACGTTCCCTGGTCTTGGCTTCTCGTCCTTGTGAGATGAGAGGCATCGCTGGGAGGACAGGGCCCAGTCCATCCTGTTTACAGCTCAGGAGCCAGTCCAGCACCTGGCACAGAGTCTTGACTCACAAAATAGCTGGACAGATGAAGGGATGAACTGGTGGCTCTGCTTTTCTGGAAACCAGGCTGCCCGGGTGATGACTTGTATGGTTAGGGTCTTGCGTTGAGCAGTGGCTTGGTGGATGGGCCATAGCAGATGGGACCCACCCACCATTTCCAGTGGTGACTTTGTTCTGGGACAGAACTGCTATAATTAGGGCAGGATTCAATTCCACAGCCCGGAAAATTCAATATAACAGTGGCTGAAACAAGATAGGCGTTTATTTCTCTCTCACATAAACTGCATCCGGAGGGAGGTGTCCGTGGCGTCCTTGGGGTCCCAGGCTCCCCTGACTCCCTACCCCACCCTCCCCAGGGAGTGGCCTTCTTCCTTCTGGTCCCTGATGGCTACACCCACTGTCAGGCAGCAGGAAGGACAACAGGACAGAAAAGAGACCGAAAGTGCAGCCACGGGCCACCTCTGCTTACACCCCACAAACTAGCACTTACTCACGGGGCCAAGGAGCGGCAAAGAGGCCAGAGCGTGATCTTATTCTGGGCAGCCGTGTGCCCAGGTTAAACTGCTGCTGCCGTGGAAGAAAAAAGAGTGGTCTTTCAGGCCCCCAGCCATCTTCGCCACAGTTGTGTTTGGGGGAAGGCCCTGTGTCTTGTTTTTCACTGTTTCACGTGCAGGATGGGCCCCATCTCTGCCAGGATGTTCATCTTTAGCTTCTCCTAGGAGCGGGGCAAGCTGACGGCTGTGTGTCATGATTGGATTGCTTGTGTTGAATGGCATGAGGGTGTCCACAATGCAAATACAAAAGTGCAGGGAGTAGGCCATCCTTCAGCGCGTTGGGACAAGCCCCCAAAACAAAAAAACCACCCAAAGCCCAAGGGCAGTTTATTAGAATGGAGAAAGGAGGCGGGTTGTGTGCCTTCGTACATTGGGGCCGTGGTTTCTTAGGGTGGCTCACTGGCCGTTTTTGCTGCAGTGTGATTGAAAGAGTGTGTTTACTGTAGGGTGGGAATTTTAAATCTCCTTTTAAAAGCATGATTCTCCTGGGAGCATGTCAGAGGCAGGGAAACTGCTCCCCAGAGAGCAGTTTCATAAGGACTCTAGCTGAGTTTATTTTGTTTTATTAAAGTATGCCCAGCTGAACATTTCCTCCTGTTCTCATGCCTTTGGACTTAGAGGGCAGAAAGTGAATTGGCCTCTGAACAGTACAGCGGGCGGGATGTGAACCAGGGATACCCGCTTGCTCTGTTCAGAGGGTGAATCACCCTGATTCCAAGCAGTCCCTTTGGGGTGGGCAGGGGTAGGGGAGGGAGAAGCAAGTGCTTCTGGTAAAGGAAGTGTGTGGTTGTCTCAGCCAAATGGCACTTGAACATGAACTGCTGGTATTTATTCAAGTCGATTTCCCCACGTCCTCTATCCTGGGACCTGGACTATTCCTATTATAGCCGTCACTTCTAGTCTGTGGAATCTGACCCGCACGGGGTGTGTGCCATTGTACTGGGTGTTACAGGGCTAGGGTTCATCTATTTAGCTGCGTCAATGTCCCTCTAAGCCCTTACGCTATTTGGCAGTTCAGAGAGGCAAACGCAGGAATGCATATGTGTCAATCAACGGAGTGAAGGAAGCGCAAATCAGCCGTGACTGCGTTTATTGAGTGCGTACTATGTGCTAGGTCCTGAATGGACACGATCCCAGGACATCCTTTGAGGACAACCATGATTGTTATCTCACTTTGGAGCAGAGGACAAGGAGGCTGTAGCAGCTGAGGAGCTTGCCTCCAGGTCTGCCTGTGATGGGGTTTGGGGTTCCGGGTGGGATACTCAAGGGGGGAAGCAGCCCAGCCCTTTAAGGCTGCCCAGGGGCACCTGTGCAGGAGAGAGAAGGGCTCTCTCACGGTGGGTGCTGCACGGGCTGCGATGCAGAGCGACATCCCTCACGGGACCCCCTCCCTCCACAAACAGACCGGCCAGGCAGCCTCTTTGCCACTATAGCAGCAGCCTCTGTGGTTGACAAAGGTCCTCCAGCTTATCTGGCCCCTGGTTTCCTGCGATATTAATGTTTACGCCAAGACAATAACAGCGCTTTAGCTTTGGGTTAGAATGAAGAGCTTACCTCCTTCGAGCATGAGATCTCCCCTCCTGAACTTTTGCCTCTGAGTCCACACCAACAGTTTAGCCCTTAATCATTTCCATCTGTCGGTTTCCACACATCTGCTGGTTTATCAAGCTCTGGAGGGCAGGCACCAAGTATTTAAAATCCTCTGCCTGGCCCAGTGCTAATGTAGCCGAGAACAACAAATTCTTAAAGACTGATCGATAGATATAATAATAAAAAGGTTCCTTCCTCACCTTGTTGGTGTCTTTCACAAAGCAGCGTTTTTACTCTGTTAGTAATTCATTTTTTTCTCCTATGTCTAGTGGGAGAGAGATCTCAAAGTGTTTAGGGTTTATCGTTCTGCTGAGCTATGCGTGGGCCAGTGCGTTTCCTACTGCACAAGTCCGAACAGACTCAAGCAGACAGAGATTGCGCTAAAGTAGCACCACAGAGACCCCACCCTTCCCCTAAATCAGCAGTCCCCAACCTTTTTGGCACCAGGGACCGGTTTTGTGGAAGACAGTTCTTCCACGGACGGGGGTGCAGGGGATGGTTCAGGTGGCAGTGTGAGCGATGGGGAGTGATGGGGAGTGGCATCTTCACTCCCTCACCCACGGCTCACCTCCTGCTATGTGGCCTGGTTCCTAACAGCCCAGGGGTTGGGGACCCCTGCCCGAAATGCAATCCAGGGAATTCTCCTCCACCAAATAATGATTGTCACATCTCCATGCGTGAATTACTTGGCAGTTTTTACACCAAGTAGTCCTTTGTTTCTTCCCCACATGTCTTCCAGCTGTTTTCCTACGGCACTGACTCTGTGCCTGGGGCAATACTGAAAATGTATAAGTCACAATCCCTGCCCTCAAGGAGCTTACGAGACAGTTGGGAATTGCGACCAAAAAAATAATAGAGAACCACAAATATGACACAGCCTCAAGACCTAAGTTTCAGACTGTGGTTTGGAATCCATTGGTGGATGGGCTGTAAAATGAGTTTAAGGGATCACAGTCAGCATTAAAAAAAAGGAAATGACTAAAATAGTAAAGATTAGAGTGTCTATGACATAGTACGAGTGAGAATTGTTTTGTAAAAATTTGGTTCTGTTTTACACAGAAATATAATGTTTCTTACCATAGGTCTTGGTCACATGTGTTTGAACACTTCTGACAAGCCAGGTGTGACGTGAGTAGGGTCTGGCCTGTGAAGGAATGCCACGTGAAGGGCAGCAGTTCTTAACTTGTGTTTGCGTCATGGACCCTTGAGAACCATTTGACAACGATTGCAAGTCCTTCTAGAAAACGTACATATGGCTGACATTTTGCCTGTGATCTCAGTAGGTCCACAGACCTTTGCTAGATCCCTTTGATCTGGAACTTAAAGCCAGGAGGGAGGGAGGGGGGAGAGGTTGGGGTCTACGTTTCCCAGGGCCCTGAATTTCTGATGAGGAGAGAAGATCATCCATTCATGGGAGGTCAACAAAGGCTTCCAAGGAGAAGTAGCTCACGATCCAATTCATATTTTAGGGAGATTGTTCTGGAATCATTAGAGGCCAGAAGTCCAACTTGGAGGCTTTGTAATAATTATTTGAGAGATGGTAGAGGCAGATACGTTGGAAGGCATATGGCCTGAGAAGTTTTGAGGGTTTAAAAAAAAAGAAATCACTGGACTTGGTGTTGGATACAGGGGAGAAAAGGGAAAAGAAAGAGTCTAGGGTGGCCCCTGGGTTTCTAGTTTTAAGCAGACAACGATGCTCATCACCACGTCGGGAATAAATGGAGAAAGAAAAGTAAGTTTGGGGAAGAGTATGAGTTTAGTTTTTTGTGGTTAAGGAAAATGCCCGGGTATATATCCGGGAATCCCAACATTCTTTCTGTGGAAATGAAGAGCAAGTGCCAATGAGGTGCGCCTTGGGGTGGGGCTGAGGGCTGGCGGAGATGGAAGAGGGGGCTTTGTGCTTCGTTTGGGCAGCTGTGTGGCTTGGTGGAACAGTTTGGAGATCCTGGGACAACAGGAGTGTTGTGAAGACTCTGAAATCCCCACTCACTGTGGAAATAGGAGGAGAGGCACAGCGGGTGAACTGGAGTGGGAGCAAAACGGTGCTTGGAATGAAGGGCCCTAACCCTAACACTGCATTCCCAGCTCATGTCCCGACTGTGTCCTTCTGTGCCTCTGGCCTGTTTCTGATCTCCCAGCCCCTGAGCTTCTGCTGGGTCCTGTTGATGGCTTGGCACTGAACCCTCAAGCATAGTCCTTGGTGCTGCCCACTCAGTCCTGACCTCTGCTGACCTCCGCCCCCATTCATCCACCGTTTGCCCTTGAACCCTGGACTGAACTTCTGCCAGCCTGTCTGGACCACTGTCCTGTCTCATCCAGTCCTGTGGCCTGACTTCTGCTGAATTCCATTGAGGCCGCCGGTGGGAAACATACCGGAGACCAGGATGCCCAAGTCACTTCCAGGCCTGGGTACCAGAACCAACCATGTTTGTTTCTGCTGCAGAAGAAGGTAGTGTCATTAGGAACTTCATGTTTGTTCACTCCCGATGCGTGCTGCCGGCAATCTGGGTTAGAGTCAAATCTGTATTTGATGATCTGGGCGAACTCCTTGACTGTTTGTTTCTAGAATTGCTAAATATTTCCAGATGTCAGTACAACATGTATGCCACGATGCTGTGATTGGCGCACTCCGTGCTGAAAAAAATTTTTTTCAAATAAGCAAAATGCATAAGATGAAATTAAATCTCCCTCTCTGTCTGGAAGCCACCATAAAGATCCTGCATTATTTACCAACCACAAGAGCTTTTCCTTGGCTGGGGCATGTGATCCTCCTAGCCCTTTTTCCAGCTGCTCAAACACACTTTGGCAGAGCTACTCCTAGCTGCAAATACCAGGATTACCCTATTCCCGTTCAGCGGTTCAGTGACTTGGCTCCCAGAGAAAAAGCAAAGGCAATTTCAGAATTCTGCTAACTCCCCAGATGGAACTAAATAATGGTCCCGACCTCATAGGGTTGTTGTGCAGATGAAAGGAGATGTGTAGAAAGCATCTAGTACAGCGCCGGGCACCTAGGGAGGTCTTGGTCAAGGTCATCTTTTTTCCTTAGGAGGCCATGTGATTCCCTACAGATTATCACATCAGCTGGGGCCTCTGGGGTGGGTTTGTCTGCAGTTGAGAAATTGATCGAGAGTCTCCAGGAGGCTATGTAAGAAAAGAAATGGGTAGATAGAACAGCAGTTAAGGAAGACCTAAGTTTGAATCCTAGCTTTGCTTCCCTGAGTTTTGCTGAGTCTCAGTGTTTTCATTGGTCAATGGGAAGAATGCCTTTCTCAGCGGGCCGTTGGGAAGACCAAGTAAGAACAAGGGCTAATGGTAAATTATCAGGCAGCAATTGTTATTATTACTGTGACCTCCCTCACTTCTTTTTTTTAAAAAAATTAATTAATTAATTTTTCGCTGCGTTAGGTCTCCGTTGCTGCTCGCGGGCTTTCTCTAGTTGCGGCGAGCAGGAGCTACTCTTCTTTGCCGTGCGCAGGCTACTCATTGCGGTGGCTTCTCTTGTGGAGCACGGGCTCTAGGTGAGCAGGCTTCCGTAGTTGTGGCACGTGGGCTCAGTAGTTGTGGCGCACGTGCATAGTTGCTCCGCGGCATGTGGGATCTTCCTGGACCACGGCTCGAACCCGTGTCCCCTGCATTGGCAGGCGGATTCTTAACCACTGCACCACCAGGGAAGTCCCCTCCCTCGCTTCTTGTAGCGAGTTTTCAGGAGGGCATCGCACTCTCAGATATCTTCTTGGGTGTTACAAAATTGCTTTACTGTAGGTGCTGACCTACATTCATTCATTCATTCATTTATTCATACATACATACATTCATTCATTCATCCAGCAAATTTTTGTTGAGTACCTGCTATGTTCTGTGTGCTAGAAATACCGCAGTCAGCGAATGAAACTCTTGCCTTTATGGATATCATATCCTAGTGAGAGGAGACAGACGGTCACATAAACTTAAACATATGGGAGGTACAGATACCTGTGCAGGCGGTCAATGACAGGTTCATTAGGGAGATTCAGGGTCTGATTTCGCCAAGCTCAGGGAGCCAGCTACCTAGGAAATCCATGATCTTTATGCCTATTCAGACTTTCCCTAGCTGGGCTGATTTGCTGGTGCTCACACTTGAGGTCCTTCCTCCGGTCCTGTTGGGCCTTTACCTCCCAGGCCCAGCGAGCTCTGTTGCTCTGTGGCTCCTCAACGTCCACTTTGCTCCCCTTCTGCATGAAGGGCACTTCTGGAGCTTTTATAAGAACATCCGGCTTCTCTTGATAACCTGGGAAGCTAAACAGTGCTTCTGGCTGTGAGGAGGACATAGCAGAGAGTTCTGATTCTCCATCCCAGACCCAGACACTGCCTTCACATCTCGCTCAGGCATCCCTCAGACTTGTCAGGTGCCTTCACACTGTTGTGTCTTGGTTAACACTGTTCTGTTAGCCTAGCATCTCTCTTCTCCACCTCTAAATTCTATCCATCTGCCCAGGTTCCTCTCAGATAATCCCTCTGTTTCAGAGAATGCGAGCTACCCCCAATATCCATTCTCCTCTGATTCTGGTGGTCATAGAACCCCTGAGGTTGAATGGGGCACACAGCTAAACGTGCAGTGCTTCCCAGACTTCCTGAAACTCGATGTAGCTCCTTGACCAGGAACTGGCTCCTTCTCACCTGTCTTGCTGGCAGGAACGTGAACTTGGTATTAGGACTCCGTATCTTGGCAGAGCAACAAGAGGGAAGGTGCCTGGGTCCTTGACATGGTGCAGCTGCTCCATCAGCCCTGGGATATTGATGTTCAAGCAATAATCTGAGAGAAAACTAAAGTTCTCTCTTTCTTTTTTAAAAGCTAGTTATTTTTTTGTTTTAATTTTTAATTTTATATTGTAATATAGTTGATTTACAATGTTGTGTTAGTTTCAGGTGTACAGCAAAGTGAATCAGTTATACATACACATATTGATATATCCATTCTTTATCAGATTCTTTTCCCATGTAGGTTATTACAGAATATTGAGTAGAGTTCCCTGTGCTATACAGTAGGTCCTTGTTGATTACCTATTTTATATATAGTAGTGTGTATATGTTAATCCCAAACTCCTAATTTACCCCACGCCCACGTTTCCCCTTTGGTAACCATAAATTTGTTTTCAAAATCCAAAAAAAAAAAAACCAGAAGAAGTAGATGTGAGACTCTAGTTGCCTTTTATCAAGCTAGATATCAGAGAAATTTTTACAAATATATAAAATAAGGCAACTCTTTTCAATACAAGTTTTTGTTTTGGAAAATACACTTATTTTCATTACGTTTTTAAAAAGCTAGTTATTTTGGTTTTCTTTAGAGAGCCAACTCTGATATCCTAAAGACTCATCCTGAGCAGGATGAGTCCCTACCTTCCTTTTCCTATATATCCTGAACATGTGTGCTTTCACCTCCACTAGAGCCATACTTCGGCTCTGTTCGGAAACCAGAGATTTGTAGGAGCTTATGGTTCCTTGACAATGCGAGCCCTGAGGGAACTGGAACCTGTCTTGTTAAATGTGTACCCCTCCCAGTAACCACCACAGCACTTTGCCTTTATCCTTCATGTACTTAATGAATGTCTGCTCAATGAAGTTTTGGTGAATGAGGAATGATTCTCTGCTTCTCCTGGACTAAAAATATGCTTTCTCTAAATCATCTCTGTCCAATAGAAATATAACGCAAGCCACATATGTAATTTCAAATTTTCTTGTAGCTGCATATAAAGAAAATGCAAAAGCAAACTGGTGAAATTCATTTTAGTTATATGTTTCATTTAATCCTATATATTCACATGTTGTCATTTTCATAAGTAATCGATATAAAACGTATTACCAAGAATGTTTTTACATTCTTGTTTTTCATGCTAAGCTTTTGGAATCTGGTGCGTATTTTGCATTTTCAGCCCATCTCAGTTGGGACCAGCCATGTTTTAAGTGCTCAATGGCCACCTGTGATGAGTGGCTTCTGTCCTGGACGGCACAGCTCTGGGGGGCCCTGAGCCACCCTGGACGTGTCGGGGAGACTTGGATGGGCTGGAAGAGCACAGAGGGGATACTGAGAGGCAGAAACGAGGCTTCATAGAGCT
Source organism: Balaenoptera musculus (assembly GCF_009873245.2). NCBI lineage: Eukaryota > Metazoa > Chordata > Mammalia > Artiodactyla > Balaenopteridae > Balaenoptera > Balaenoptera musculus. The sequence goes on from NC_045800.1 coordinate 80,438,035, forward strand.
TGCCCAACCCGGGGCTCTGTGATACACTAAGACTCAGAGAGTCTTAGTAACTGTTGAGTGACTTCAATGTGGAAAGATTATTGTGGGAAGAGAAAGAACCACTGACAAAATGAAAGAAGAGGTGGAGTCAGGACTGGGGGGGGACTTTGAGAGGGGCACTGGGGGCCATCAGAGGCTTCCGGTAGAAGACGAGCTCTGCCATATCTAACAATGTATTAAAATGAGGCCCAACCTCGCCCAAGAGACATTATGGCACGGGGATGGATTTTCCACCACTGCTGCCTGTGTGACCCTGGCTGATCCATTTCAATTCTCTGAGCGTCAGTTTCCTCAGGAAACCCCCCCAGAAGCAGCAATCTGTGGGCCTAGAACAATCTCTTCAAGGGAGCTGGATAACCAGTAGCATGGTAATGAGAAGCTCCACAGACGATCTCTGACAAGTTCTAGGGCCACCAGCCATGGCAGGCTCCGTGGATGCCCCATAGGAGGAATTTTTTTCTTGGGTCTTTGAAGCAACAGGTGGTTTCCGACCAAGGGTTCTGGCCGAGGAAGGGTTGATTCTGCAGAAATGGGAAAACTCAGAGACTGAACAAGGGAAGGGCAGCCCTCACACGGTGGGGAGGGCACGGGCAGTTGTGGAACACAGGAGGCAGGAGAGAGACCTTGCCTTTCCTCTTACTCCTCACTTTCCTTCGTGGGGCTCTGGCATCTATGAGGAATTCTGAGTACACGGGGCACGAAATACCTCAGCAACCCAGGCTTGGCCTATACAAGGGAGAAATGAAGAATCATGGCCCTCATACAGATCATTTGAGGGGGAAGCGAAATCATCCCCAAGAACCCCCTTTAAGACCTCAGCTTTCCTGTATCTTGGCGTTCATTTATCCAGGTAATAGCCTCGGCTTTCTATATTTAACTTCCCACACATAGATCTGGTCATAAAGGATGTGGGATGAGGCCAATTTGGAACTGATTTTAGGAGGGGGAACAGGTCTGATGTCCCAAAGCTCAAGGTTCCAGTCGCTGGAATATTCCAGGGAATAACGGAAACCGTGGTCACAGTGATGGTTTGAGAACATTTGCGTGCCTGATTCCCCAGAGAATCTTAGAAACTTATGACTTTGTACTTGGGACGCTGCCAGTCTTTCTGGAAGGGCTGTGATTTGGGGTGAAAGCAGCTGAGGAAATAAAAGTGTTAGGTCAGGACCAAGAGCCTGATGCAAAATTCCCAGGCCAGCGTTGTGAATAAGAAGTCGGCCAACCCCCAGGCCAAGTGTATCCTTGATGGAAAACTAATTAATTCTCAAGGAGGAAGTATGTCACTGGATGGAGTTCCTTCTTGTCTCCCCAGCTTGTAGAAACAGCTGGACTTGTAAAATTTTTCCACATAGAATGCTGGTCCTTTAAGACCCAGCCTTGGCCACATGTGTCTCAGTGCTTCCTGGAAGTGATGCTTTCCTTGGATGGCCCCATCGGGGATGAAGGAGGGGGTTTCTGCTGTGCATCTGGAGTGGCTCTTGGTACAAGCAAGGTGCTCCACAGATGAGTGTGAAGAGAAGGCATTCGTGATGCTCACCTCCGAGCAATTAGGGGAAAGAGGCCCTTGACTCCTCCCACTTCCTCCCGCCTGCATTCTCCAGGCCTGGTTTGCCCACAGGGCACTGAAGCCCACCTTTCTTGCCAGAGTCTTAGTACTGTTTTGCTCAGTGCTGTTTTGCTTAGTACTGTTTTTCTCACAAAAGAGAGAAAATCCAACAGACCTGATAAACATATTCATTCTAGAGTGTTAAGGATTGAACCCTTCACCCTGGTCCTGAGCAGCCTGGGCTAAAGCTTCAGAGCTTAACCAGCTGGGTCTGAATCGGAATTCTGCCCCTACTAGCCGTGAGGCCGTGGGCAATTTACTTTGCTTCTCTGAGCCTTAGTTTTCTCTTCCATCTGAAAAACAGAAATGCTGTTCCTGGTGTTTATCAGCGTTTCAAGTAGAGGTTCTTTTTTTTTTTTTTTTTTTTTTAAAGAATTTCACTTTATTTATTTATTTATTTATTTATTTTTGGCTGTGTTGGGTCTTCGTTTCTGTACGAGGGCTTTCTCTGGTTGCGGCGAGTGGGGGCCACTCTTCATCGCGATGCGCAGGCCTCGCACTATTGCGGCCTCTCTTGTTGCGGAGCACAGGCTCCAGATGCGCAGGCTCAGTAGTTGTGGCTCACGGGCTCAGTTGCTCCGCGGCATGTGGGATCTTCCCAGACCAGGGCTCGAACCCGTGTGCCCTGCATTGGCAGGCAGATTCTCAACCACTGCGCCACCAGGGAAGCCCTCAAATAGAGGTTCTTAACCTGAGTCCAAAGATGAGCTCCAAGAAACATCCACAAATATTCTATATGCCTGGTACACTTTTATTTTTGCATATGTGAATTTTCCTTCAGAAAACGTTCGTTAGATTCTCAAAATGGCATTTGACACTTGCCCCCCTCTCCCCTCAAAAAAGCACCACCAGGTTAAAGATGACAGCTATAAATGATACATAAAAAATTTTTTACTTAAACGTTTAAAAAGTAAAAAAAACAAAAAAATGCTAATGATTTTTATAGCTACTTCCAGGGTTCATAGGATTAAATGAAATGATGGACAGTAAGCTCTTAGCACAATGGTAGGCATGCTGCAAGCGCCCCAGTGCTGGATGCTGGGGTAAGATTTTGAAACGTAGGGACATAATTTTCTCTTTTGCCTTCCAGAGTATATAACCTATTTTTTTTTTCTAATTTATTATTTTTTTTGCCTGCGTTGGGTCTTTGTTGCTGCACGCGGGCTTTCTCTAGGTGCGGCGAGCGGGGGCTACTCTTCGTTGCGGTGTGCGGCCTTCTCATTGCGGTGGCTTCTCTTGTTGCCGAGCACGGGCTCTAGGCATGCGGGCTTCAGTAGTTGTGGCACGCGGGCTCAGTAGTTGTGTCTCGCAGGCTCTAGAGCGCAGGCTCAGTAGTTGTGGTGCACCGGCTCAGTTGCTCCGCGGCATGTGGGATCCTCCTGGACCAGGGCTCGAACCCGTGTCCCCTGCATTGGCAGGCAGACTCTCAACCACTGCGGCACCAGGGGAGCCCCGTCATAGGCAATTTTAAACAAAATCTGTGATAAAATAGTCTTCCCCACAAAAAATAATTTTGTTTTTCTAAGTTCTAAACTATCGGTACAGTTACTGTTGAGTTTCAGTAAAATATGTGTTAATGTTTTAGCATATTTTTACTGCTTATCCTTTAATGAACACTGTATTCTCTGTGGAAAGTACTTTGGAGATCTCCCAGGTATGTCTTTGGCCTCCCAACACATGCTTATCCAGCTACACATTTCATTTCAAGAGTAAATGCATAATGATCTGGAACCATCCATGCTCTCTTTGGGTGCTGTTCATGTCTCCAATTTATTGTAAAGGAATTTACAATAAATTCCTTTTTTAAAAAAAATGGTATATCAATTTAATGGAGTATTATGCAATTATTGACAAGAATAAAGTAGATCTCTAGATACTGATATAAAACAATCTCCAATATATAGTGTTAAATGAAATAAGCAATATACAGAACATTTAAAAATATTTTAAAAAGTTATGTGGCTGTTTATGTATGTGTAAAGAATGATAGTACGGTGATTGTAAAGATAAGGACGTATGCTTGAACTACTTCAGTTCTGTCATTTTATGTGACTACTTGAAGATTTTGTTTATGTTAAAAATTGAGCACAGTGAAGCAGAGTGTGAATTGCGAGGTGTAATATTTTTGTTTGGTAAGTGAGAATTTTAGTTCATACATGAAATATTTTACTGAATCTGAATAATATTTCGAACACTGACATTTCTTTTTCTTTCTGCATTGTTCTGTTCATTTTAAAGCTAAAGAATACATCAAGAGGGTAATGGCTATTACTGATTATTATGTGATTCTTAGATGAATAATTTTGTGGTATAGAGAAGGGCGTTATAAAAAATGATTTGCGCTGGGTGTTTGTTACATTGTATGCCACTGATTTTTAATCAGAACTTACAAATGCTTTTCCGGTATTATTTTTATTTTATCCTTACAAGATTTGCTCAGAGGAGCAATTTAATCAACATTTGTAAATCGCTCACCTTTGAGGCCATTCCAACAGGAGCACCCACTGTATTAATCCTGCCGACCTCCCACTCATTCCCTTTTCTAACAACAATAAGCTTCCTACTTACTGTTCCTGCAACTCCTAGGAAAAAAACCCTTTTATTCTAGAGATGAAAGGATAAACATAACGTGCGTTTGAGGCAGCATCTCAGGACGGGGAAGGAGCGTCATGGATGGGAAGCCCTCCCTGTTTTGGTGAAGGGAGACTTTGCAGAGCTCAGGAGGGAATTTCAGAACCGGAAGTAGAACGCTGAGCTCCTTCTTGGTGGGAAAAGGGAGTCAAAAGAGGAGACCAGGAATAAAGGCTCTGAGGCCCTCTCTCAGGTTTCCCTGTGATGGATCCTGTTTTCCTGCAAGTGGGCGGGGCTGTGCTTGGCCACTCTGTTGCACAGGAAAGCAGCACACTTCACACGACTCACTGGCAGGTCCTGATTCAGCCCCTCCCCTTGGTGACTCATGCATCCTAGAATTATCAAGGGCCTCTCCCCACCTCCACCTGGGACTTCATCAGTGGAGGCCTCCTCCTGCAGCAAAGTGTCCCAGCTGATGGACTGAGGCAAGTACCAGATGGATTTTAGCTGAGCCGATATAGTGTGACTCGCCCACCTCCTTGAGCAGCCTGGCGCCCTGGGCTCTGAGCTCAGCTTCGAACAGCAGCTTCCCAATCTCCGCCCAGCCACATAGATGCATTCTGCACGTGTGCTGTCTTGTGCAAAAGGTCACGAAACACTGCCTCAGGGGCAAAGACAATGCTATTCCTGGCTGTTTAGAAAGAAATGGATCTGTTACGTGTAGAAGAGAAAAAGGTGGTTTGACCTGTTTCATTACCTGATGAAAATTACCTGGTGGTGCTATTGCTTCCAGATTAATTGGAGTGTTTTGCAATTCAGCATCCTGTGAGGAATGCTGGGCTCGCTGAAAACGCATTCCCCTTTGTGTCGGGAAGCTCAGCAATTGTTCTCCAGCTTGGGTCGCTGTATTTTTTTTTTTTTTTTCTGTTTCCACCCACAGCCTCTTAAGACTTTGGGAAGTGCTCAGAGTTACAGCAGCGCTGGACACATGGCCGTTCTTTTTCTTCCCGAAACAAAGGGAAGGCGTTGGGTCTTTGGTGCCCTGTGATGCATGCCATCTAAGAGATAGCATAATAAGATGATTTGGGCCCCTGTTTCTGGAAAGATGGGCACCACCTGTGTCTGAGGGTGATTGTGACAGTTTACAGCACTTGTCAAATTGTGACATAGGAGTGAAACACAAGTGAATAATTCTTTTTGGGGGATTTGCAGCTGTTGATTAAACCATCCAGACTTCATTCACAGTCAGTTGAGATTTCATATTCTCTTTCCATGTGTAATGAATGAAGTGCATTCAGCCAACAAATATTTATTGAATGTCTTCTGTGTCAGGCACAGGGCTATGTGCTGAACATGCTTTATTCAATAAGATAGTGAGAAAAGCTGTTATAGAGGCCAAAGGAAATCCTGTAAACAAAAGCTGAAGGTGTTTTGAAGTTATCTGAAGGTGGTTATTGAAAGGAAAATGTATAATAGTGGCTGTCTTCCAGGTTTGTAGGTATGTCTGGCTTAGTTCTCTCTAAACTCATGGGCCCACTCTAACATTTGCAGAGTCCAGGGCAGGGGTACAAATAGAAACCAACGTTTGTCCAGATATTGAGGAATATAAATCAAGCCTACAAATAGTTACATAAAATCTGCTCTTTCCTCTTCCTTTAAAAAAATATACAGAAAGACAAAATTGAAAAGCTGTAATGTTTCCATGACCAAAAGTTGGCAGCATCAAAGATGACCGAATTGGGACTTCCCTGGTGGCGCAGTGGTTAAGAATCCACCTGCATATGCAGGGGACACGGGTTCGAGTCCTGGTCCGGGAAGATCCCACATGCTGCAGAGCAACTAAGCCCGTGTGCCACAACTACTGAGCTTGCGCTCTAGAGCCTGCGAGCCACAACTGCTGAGCCCACGTGTCACAACTACGGAAGCCCGCACACCTAGAGCCCGTGCTCCGCAACAAGAGAAGCCACCGCGATGAGAAGCCCGTGCACCGCAACAAAGAGTAGCCCTCGCTCGCCGCACTTAGAGAAAGCCCGAGTGCAGCAACAAAGAACCAACGCAGCCAAAAATAAATAAATAAATAAATAAATTTAAAAAAAGAAAGATGACTGAATTAATTACTCTTGCACATGTTTAAATGTTCTTTTGTTTCATTTGAATGAGTAACAAAATGAAGACACACATAATTTATAATTATTTTACATTTATTTCCTTAATTTTTTGCCTTCATTTCAACATGATCACAAATCTTGTCATTATAGTGAACATTTTCACATCATTTTGTTCTATGGACAGCAATGAGCTAGAGGATTTTAAAAACGTAAGTGTATTTAAAATATGCAAATTTTGAATATATTTTCATCAAAAATGTGAAAGAACACATAAAATATTTAAAATAATATTTTCACATACATTTTCAAAGAAAGGTATTTTTCTCATAAGTTATGAAATTAAAAATTGAAAAGCAAATAGAAATTGTAATTCATAACATGTAAAAAATGTTAAAACCAAATTTCTTAAATAAAGCTGAATTTTAAATGTCATTTTCTGAAAATTAAATCTTATTAAATATCCTTGTAAACTATACTTCCCATTGCTATCATTCAACTCTCACCTAGTTGCTAATACAAAGGATCCATGTTCTGCATCAGACATGTTACATTTAGACCTACATAGACACCAACTGAAGGGTGGTGGGGATTGTGAGCTATTGCACCGTGTTCCTCAGCTGCCATGTGTGATCCTTGCGAATACCATGTTCATTCTTGAGCATCTCCGGGAACAGGAATGGGAACAGGAATTGGAATAGGAAGAGAAGCAAGGAAACGGATGAGTAGGTCTACTGGGAAATGATAATTTCTGATGCAAGAGTCTGTTCAGTCACGCCAGCCGAGGGGAAAGAGTTGACATGTTAATCTGTCTTTGCTCTCACCTGTCTGCATCTGTGGCTCAAACCCTCTCTGTGCCCTGAAATACCATCCTGTCTCATGTCAGCAGCCACAGTGCAACCCACAGGCCCTCATGGCACTTGGAAGCAGAGGGTTTCTCTTTTCTTCCCAGGGACATAGGGCAGAGAAGTGATGGAGAAGCGGTTTCCTGGGGCCTGAGCAGTGTTACTTACAGGAATGGATGTTTAGGGTTATGAGTGAGGCTTTGTCAGCACGAAGCACGGGTCCCAAGTGACTGAAGGGCCCAGGTGAGTGGTTTTTTTTTTTTGTATTTATGAGTGTGGAGCTGTCTAAGCCACAGGGCCCAGAGCAGAGTCCCTGAGTCTCCTGGTAGTGCCAATTGCTTATATGGGACGAGATCTATTGACATTTTCCCACTCAGGGGTGACTCTTCTTACCTTCTGCTGGCTGCTCTATCCCAGCTCTGCCCAGCCCACTTCCGGGGTGGGCTCTGGGCATGGCCTGCTCCACGGTTCATTTCTGTCCTGGCCAGCTCTTAGAGAGCTGGCGCTGAACTAAAGGCTATGCATTTGGCCCTGAAGAAGAGCATCCTTTTGTAGTTGGCAGAAAGTTGCAATATGCACAGACCTCGTACAGAGGCACACTCATTTCTCCAGGAAGCCGCTGTCTTGATGCCGTCTCAAGGCCGGCTGTAGTATGTGGGCTTTCTGGCTGCAGCAGAATATCTCTTCTCACCTCGGTTTAGACCCTCATCTCCAGGCTAGGCTGGCACTGACCAGTGGTGTGAGTGAGGGGTGCACTGATTCCCAGGGGCGCTTTGGTGGTGAAATTTACAGATACGATTACAGTGCTGTGTCTTCATCTGGCTGGCTGCTGATTTCAAAGCGGAACTGGAATATTCTGCACTGCATGTGAAAAAGAAGTGATGTTTCATTGAAATACAGGGGAATAATAATGGGAATGATAGTGGTAACCAACAGCATTTATCAGGTGTCTTTGCTGTAGGTCCTGCAGAGAAGGGAATGCCGGTTAACCAGTCAGCCAGGTCTACAGTGAGATGGTGACAGGCCAGGTATATTTACAGCCACCAAGCCCTCTTTTTCCTCTCAGCTGGCCCCTTGGCCCCCGTTCCCCCTGAG